>NC_048298.1:169512893-169517356 GCF_013100865.1 Trachemys scripta elegans | reverse complement strand
CCCCCCCCCCCCGCAAGATTTGAAAGTATCTTGTCCCCTTATTGGTACTTTGGGTCAGGTGTCAGCCAGGTTACCTGAGCTTCTTAACCCTTTACAGGGAAAAGGATTTTGGAGTCTCTGGCCAGGAGGGATTTTATAGTACTGTACACAGGACAGCTGTTACTCTTCCCCTTATAGTTATGACAGTCCATCTCTACCTCAGTCCAAGTGTGTACATTTTTAATATATAAGGCAACACCTCCTCCCTTTTTCCCCTGTCTATCCTTCCTGAGCAAGCTGTATCCATCCATACCAACATTCCAATCATGTGTATTATCCCACCAAGTTTCAGTGATGCCAACAATGTCATAGTTGTATTTATTTATTAGCACTTCCAGTTCTTCCTGCTTATTACCCATACTTCTCACATTTGTATATAGGCATCTAAGATACTGGTTTGATCTTTCCTCCCAGTTTTGTCCTGACCCTCCTTTCTCTCTGCCAATATAGCCCACACTCCCTCTCATTTCCAACCCATCTCCCAGGTCTCCACATTCCCCATTCATCAATCCCAAAGGACCGGACAATGATACCCAGGCAATAGGAGTCTCAGACCTTACCCAATAATCATGCCGATGCCAATCCTTTAGTAATTAATATATTAATAATTATTAATAAAGGAAAAGCAAAGAAGAGATTTGCAATGGTTAAAAGATCAATATATATAAAAATACATGTAAAGTACTTAGGTCAGTTTCATAGCAGAGATGGTGAAGCTGCTGATATGTAAAAGTCTCTCTGGAATCAATTTAAAGAAGTTTATAGTTCAATAGACAGTCCAGGCATAGAGTCTGTTCAAGTTCTTCCAAGAGAATTCCAGGGTAATCCAGGATAAACCTGGAGACCTCAATTTTATGGCTTAGACCAGGGGTAGGCAACCTATGGCACGCATGCTGAAGGCGGAACGCAAGCTGATTTTCAGTGGCATTTACACTGGCCGGGTCCTGGCCACCAGTCCGGGGGGCTCTGCATTTTAATTTCATTTAAACATTTTAAAAACCTTATTTACTTTACATAGGACAATAGTTTACTTATATATTATAGATTTATAGAAAGAGACGTTCTAAAAATGTTAAGATGTATTACTGGTATGCAAAAGCTTAAATTAGAGTGAATAAATGAAGACTCGGCACACTACTTCTGAAAGGTTGCCAACCTCTGGCTTAGACCTTTCCTGTTAAACTTTGGCAGACCTGAGATAAAAAGTATCTGGCCAAAAGCTTCCTTTATAATCCTCTAACAAGGAATAAGCCTCCTCACAGCAATTGTCACAGCAGGACCTTCCCTGGATTAAGAATAGGCAGTGCAGATTTTTGCTTTGAAGCTGATCTTCTATTTCCTGTAAATACACAGGTAAACTAGTTGCATTAATTTACATAAGGCAATTAGCCAGTACTTCATTATAGCATAGATAATTAAGCTGAAGACAGTGTAAAAAATATTATTAGTTTCCTGCAGTACCTTACATCTTTAGGTTAACTGAAACATCTGCTTGGATAATATAAAGCAGTTAAAACATGAAAGGGAATTAGCACCTACAAGCTAATCTGGCTACTTTGTTAAACTTCTAACAAGAAATAGGTAAACAGAAACAAATACATGTAGCATCCAGCTTTGATTTCTATTACTACAAATAAATGGGTGAATGATTGCTGGTCTAGTACATCTCTTTGAAACTCACATGCGGGTAGATTGTCTTGATTACATTTCAATACCTATTGTTAAATTGTCATGGGTTGCACCCAGGTTGGCTAGTCTGTCAGTATCACAATGTTTTTTGTATTTAAACTTCTTCTTGAATTATATGTTACCAGCATTGCCAGCCCTGAATTTCCTCACAAATAATATGATTTTGGGTCTGCAGCTTGTCTTACGAATGCCCTCCCTGAGGTTTTTGAACTTGCTAAGTGACATGGTACCTGCTGCACATCTCATGCGGCTGGAAGGGTGGCCAGCACCCAGGTCCCCAACTTGCTGGAACCCACAGCAGCTCTTCTCAGTGACAGGGACTATCAAGGAGAAGGGGTATGGTAAGGAGTAAGGTGGGGGAGTCATGGGCTCATGGGATGGAGCACATAAGGTAGCTGAGTCCAACTCTACCTGGCAGGTTCCCCTGCCAGAACACATAGCAGCTACTTTCAGTACCAAAGGAAACCTTGAGCCCGCAGAGAGGGTTAAGGAGCAGGATGCGAGAGGCAGGGAGCTATGGCACAGGGAAGGGGGAACCTGTGCTGCCTCTGCTAGTGGGGCAGGGGGATGCCCAGTTAATTTGTTCCTGCAATTCCCTCCTAGGGAGTGGGGAGCAGAGCTGGCTGTGGGGCATAGAGAGGAAAATCCTAAAAGCCCTTCCCACAGGGAAGCCTTGAGCCAACAGGGAGGGATAAGAACTTGGACTCCTGGGGACAGTAGGTCGGCTTCCTCAAGGTCTGAGGCTCCTGGGAGGGGGTGGATAGAGGCTCCTGGGAGGAAATGCAGGGGGATCTCCTACTTTGCTAGGTTTCTAACCTTGTGTGGTTTTTAACTCAAACTCTTGAAAGTGAAAAGGTACTCCAACCACTGCTTTGTGTGCCCATGTGTGTATGTATTACTGAAATGTCTCTTTATAATACCTAGCACTTTTCAATGCAACGTAGCATAAGAAAAAAAAGTGTAAGTTTGCCCAAGGACATAAATGTAGTGTTCAGTGGTGTTTGTAGTCTGCACTAATTTACTGAACTATGTATTGTATGTAATCTATTTAGTTTGAAGTACTATCAAGCAAAAATTTCCATCAAGCTGTTTTTTATTGTATATTTAAATCCTGATCTGAAAAAATTGCCCTTCCCCGCCACTGGAAGTATCTGAATTGGCACCAGATTGCCAGCTGTCCATTTTTGTAGTAGTTTTTCCAGGAAATTTGAAAGGGTGCTCAGTACCCACTGCAAGCTATCCAGTTTATGGGCTCAGGATTTTTTTTTTTTTTTTGGTCTCTCATAGGAATACCCTGTCCTCTGCTACAAAGAGGAGTTTTTGTGTAAGGAAGGGGGGAGTTGAAGTAGCCATCATCATTCTTACAGGAGGGAGGGAAGAAGGGGGTGAGAAAACCCAGCAACTCAGAGCAGCTCTGGTCCTTCCACTGTTCTGTTCCTCCTCCATCCCTCCCTCCAACATCTGGCCTGGGAAGGGAGGAGGGGGGTGAAAACCACCTAGAGCTATATGAGAAGCAGAAATGAGGTTGGGTGGCACATAATTAACTGCTAAGCTGGGGGACGAGCAAAACAGGGACCACAGAGGAACAGAATCATTTCAAAATTTTGGAGTTTGGGAAGAAGCTAGAATCACCAGGCCATCAGGCAGCTAGAGAAAGGTCCTGCAGTCATAGGCACTGACTACAGCCCTGGATCACCAATGAAAAAAAATAATGAGTGCTCAGCACCTACTGACAGCCAGCTCCCAGCACCTCCCATCGGCCCCAATCAACTCCTCCCCCCCCCCCCAGCACTACCTGCCTGCCGTGATCAGCTGGTCCATGGCATGTAGGAGGCACTGAAGGGGGAAAGGGGGAACTGGGCAAGAAGAGGCAGGATGGGGGCAGAGCAAACACGGGGCAGGAATTTGGGGACAGGTGGGGAAGGGGCCTGGGCAGGGGATTGAGCAGCCTCAGGGCCAGTAAGAAGCTGGTGCCTGTGACCAGGGCTGACTCTGGCTATTTTGCCGCCCCAGGCAAAAAAGCCTCCGGCCGCCCCCACACACACACACCCCCACGTGGCAAGGGAGGGCGCGGGGGGGGCGGCGGCCGGAGCCCCGGGGGAAGGGCGGCGAGCCGTGGCCGGGGATCCGCTCTCCCCGGCAGCCGGGGGGAGGGCGCTGGGGGGGGGCAGCCGGAGCCCTGGGAGGAGGGCAGAGTGCCCGGCTGGGGCTCCGTTCTCCCCGGCGCTCTGGCCGTCGGGGGGAGGGTGGCGAACCCCGGCCGGGATTCCACTCTCCCCAGCGGCCAGAGCGCCGCGGGGAGGGCGGCGAGCCCGGCCGTGGCGCCGCCCCCCTCCAGGTGCCGCCCCAAGCACAAGCTTGGTGGGCTGGTGCCTGGTGCCGGCCCTGTCTGTGACTGCAGCAGGGGACAAAACCTGACAAACTTGGCTATGCTAATTTTCTCTCTCACACACACACACAGGGTGGAGAACTCAAAAAAAAAAATCAAGAGAGTCCAACACCCCCCCACCCACCCCCACATGTAATCAAAGAAAATCCTCATGATTTTCAGAGAGACAGGTGGGTGAGGTAATATCTTTTATTGGACCAACTTGTGTTGGTGAGAGAGGCAAGCTTTCAAGCTTACACAGAGCTCTTCAGACCTCTTACCCAGACCTAAAGAAGAGCTTTGTGTAAGCTCGAAAGCTTGCCTCTCTCACCAACACAAGTTGGTCCAATAAAAGATATTACCTCAC
>NC_048298.1:169462616-169512618 GCF_013100865.1 Trachemys scripta elegans | reverse complement strand
GTGAGGTAATATCTTTTATTGGACCAACTTGTGTTGGTGAGAGAGGCAAGCTTTCGAGCTTACACAAAGCTCTTCTTTAGGTCTGGGTAAGAGGTCTGAAGAGCTCTGTGTAAGCTTGAAAGCTTGCCTCTCTCACCAACACAAGTTGGTCCAATAAAAGATATTACCTCACTCACCTTGTTTCTCTAATATGCTGGGACCAACATTGCTACAGTACCACTGCGTACAACTTATGGTTTTCTGGTCAGCCTCATGATTTATTGGAGTCTGACTATTGGTGTTTGAACTTCAGGGGCTGGGAATTCTGTTTAACGTCTCAAAGGAATATAAGAAAGGAGAATCCAACTATAGGGTGCATACTCCACACTTGGCTTCCCCTTACCTTAAAAAATGAGACTTTGGTATTCTCACCTGGAGGCAATGTTTTGATGCAGTTTTCCCTGGATCAGTGGAAGCCACAGTGTTTGTCCACAGGTGAGGAAGGATTGGAAGTACCACTACTTATACCACACCATATAGTGTTAATACTGCAATTGAGGAAGCAATACAGCTTCCCAATGAAACTGTATGGAGAGATGGAGGAAACTGATTGGCTAATGATAAGTTATACAGCTAATGGAGTATAAAATTCATCTTCAGGCAAGGAACTCATCCATGCTTGGAAATTAGATTAGCTCAGGAGTTTGCTCCAGGGTTTGAGGCTTATGCTATTCCTAGGAACGCAGTCAAGATTGGAAAGTTTAGTCTGGGTTAGGTACTCCGCACACATTGAGTCCTAGTGCTGATTCAACTTTAGTTAAGGAGTTTCAGAGTTCTTGCCTTTAAAGATGGATTTTATTAAAGGGGTTTTTCATATGACTGTTGCTATTGGAACTTTTATAAGTTAATTAATAGGCTTTTAACAAGATATTACATGATATTACAATTAATAGGCTTTTAACAAGATATTACATTGATATTTACTAAGCATTTGTGGTTGCTTTCTGCCCTTCACCTATTCACTATACTTATTTATCAGTCTATGATCCACATTTCCTGTGCTATAACTGACACTAGCCTATTGTGAAAAGCATTATGTATGTGAAATATTACTTGATCTCCCTTCCCCTGATGATCAGCTCACACCTTGACACAGGACATCTGATTACTTTATGCCATTAATTTTGCACAGTTAAAAAAACTAATTGTCATAACAGTATCCCATACCTTTCAAAATTCCAGAAGCAGTGTTGGGCATTCTGTGAATGCCAGGATTAGCTATAGGTACTTACTTGCTCTAAATTTACTGCCTTTTAATTTCACTTCCTGTGTTCTTGTATTATGTGGCAGGGAATAAAAGGAAGGCAACAGTTTTCACCATGGCCTTCATCATTTTGAAGGCTTCTGTCAAAACCTCAGGTCAGATCACTCAAATTAAAATGAAGAACCATATTTTAGTTCCAACGGTGGTTTGTTTCAGTAGTTTAGTTTGGTTCCAACTTCACCTCCCGCTTAATTCTAAGCAAATGTGTGGTCCCATCTTTGATACAGTTACTCGTGCTTCAAGTTAAGCAAGTGCTGGATTGGAGCCTGAGGGTCGAGTATGCACTTTAAGCGGCACTGCCTCATTGGGAGCTCTGAGAGAGGGGCAGAATGCCTCCCAGATGTCCAGGGGAACTACAACAGCTGCTACATCCCTCCAAGGGATGTAGTGTTTATGGACTGTATTAAGATTCCAGTGAGATGATGTTTCTGTTTATATCCTATCTAACTGTAAGCCAGGCTTGGATAGCTGCTATTTTGCTTTATATCTGAATCCTGATAAAGCAGGACTTTCCTTAAACTAACAGTTATCAAGACGCTTTTCCCATTCGCTGCTGAGAGCCTTAACTTGGTCACACCTGCAGATGCAAGTGCTAGAAATTCATGCTAATGTCATACTCAGGCAAACCTGTTGGTGACATCAAGATTTTGTTTGACTACTGTCTCAAACATCTTAATATTAAAAGAATTCCTAATATATAATGGTAATTTCTATGCTGTTAACAATCCTTTACTTGGCTGGACATTGAAAAACTAGTCTCTTCTAGACTGGATGAGCGTAATTCAAGTTGACTAGTTTTTCTGTTACTTTTCTTAATTGCCTCTCTCCTCTTTAGGCCTAATTATTCAGTTATAATGAAAATAAGATTATTTTGTCATATTATACCTTTATTAGAAAATATCCAATGGCTTCTTGTTTGAAAACTGGTATTAACTACACACCTAATCCTTCACCAAGTTATCTCAAGTTAGTATTTCACTATAGTGAGTGCAGTGCAGCAACTGTGCCACTGTAGCCATGTGTGTAGATATAGACCTTGTATACACTAAAAAGTGAGGTCGACCCAGCTACATTGTTCAGGCGTGTGAAAAATTCACACCCCAAGACATGTAGCTATGCCAGCCTGATCCCTGGAGTAGACAGTGTTAGGTCGACGGAACAATTTTTTCTGCCGACCTAACTACCACCTCTTGGGAATGTGGATTGCCTATAGTGATGAGAAAATCCTTCCCATACATATAGCTCAGGGGTTCTCAAACTGGGGGTTGCGAGCTGTCAGACTCCACCCCCCAGTCCCACTTTGCCTCCAGCATTTATAAAATACTGTTAAATATTTTAGAAAGTGTTTTAATTTATGAGGGGGGATTGCACTCAGAGGCTTGCTGTGGGAAAGGCATCACCAATACCAAAGTTTGAGGACCACTGATATAGGTAGTGTCTACACTGAAGCATTATGCAAGACTCAAGAAGAGCTCTATGTAGCTTGAAACCGTCCATCTTCCACCAACAGAAGTTGGTCCAATAAAAGATATTACGGCACCTACCTTGTCTCAAATTTTCCTTTGAAATTTTGGGCAGTGGAGGAGAAAGTTTTGGAACAAAATGCATTTTTCATTTAATTTTGATTTTAATTGAAATTTCAATTTTGATTCAAACAGAGATTGGTTTCATTGGGCTTTTCAAAACCAGAAAAAAAAATGTTTCTCTTTTCTCTATCTTGCTTCCTTTTTTCCCCACTAAATGTAATAGATTGACTGTCTAGGGATTTTTTTCCCTCCTTCCCCCCCCTTTTTTTTTTTAGTATTGTAAATTTTCAATACTTGTCCAACTTTAGAAAAATTATGGACTATCAACATTGCAATGTTTCAATTTTTCTTTGTCAGTTGGCAACATTTCCAAATATGGAAAAGTTTGATTAAGTAGAAATAGGAAAAAGTAAATTTAAAGAAAACAAAAACAAAACAACCTTCCCTTGCTAATAGACACACACACCTGAACATAAAAGGAGAAAAATAATGCAAATCCAAAATTTGCTGGAGGCGGGGGGAGGAATCATTTTGAAAACCAAAAAGTTTCAAGTCAAAACAAACATGTTCATTTTGTCTTAACATTTCCTATAAAATATTTTTTAAAGAAACTATCAAAAAGTTTCCCATTAGTATTTTAGTTTTTCATTAAAACTGTTTTCAAAGTGAAAGTTTTGTTGGAAAAGTTGTGTCTAACTCTAGTTTTAATTTTTTTCCTCTACAATAGAATCACTTATTTAACACCTGGCTGATAAATCATGTAATTTCTAAAAACCGCAAAGTCCCACAATTTAGAAGCCTAGTGAATATGAAAATGACACTGGCCTTGTCATGTTTAGGGCAGCCCTATTAAATCTATAACCATTCTATCTCAGCGTATTTTTATGAAGAATTAGGTGTTTGGAAATCATAGGACCTAACTAGAGTTTTAAAAATAAATTATATCAAGTAGAGATGGTTTAAAACTGCAGCCTGATTTCTGACCCCTCAAACTTTGGTGGTTTAGAAAAAGAACCCAGATCTGAACCTTAATTGTATTTGCAAAACCAAACTTAACTTGGTTTGCTCATTAACAGGATGGGACAGAGACAGAGGTTCCTATGTAACCCACTCCACATAATTATCTAATAAGATAAAATGGGACCCACATGCAAACTATTCTTACTGTAGCTTTTTTAAGACCTGATCCAAAACCCACTCAAGTTAATGATGATTCCATTGACTGCAGATTAGCTTTGGATCACGCTGTTATTTTGCAAAAATAAAACAAGACTGATGAAGTCTTGCAAAACCAAAAACATATTTACTCTGGCCAATATCTGATTCAAAATTTTATGTTTGAATGTAATTCTATTAATCTTATACTATTTCCTTATGTGTGTTTTATTTGGTATTATCTGCCTTCATATAACGCTTAGATATTATGGTGTTATCATGGATATAGTAGAAGAATATAAATTTAAAAAAATCAGGTAAATTTTAATTTTTGTTTTTAACATCTTTTTTTCAAGGGTTCTATTACATTAAAGAAAGTTGTGAGGCGTAGATTCTATTATAATAGCTATTTCTGACAGCTCTTTCCCACTCCTAACAGGACTAAATAATAATACTGTAGAGTGGTTGATACTTTCATGATGAAATGGACAAAAATAATTTGTAACAAAAGGTTCCAGAATGGTTTTTGTGCCATCTTATCACTACGTTGGAGATGTAAATCATTGACAGTAAAACCTGTGATAGGTGTATTGCCCCTGTATATTATAGGTGTATTAAAAATGCCAAGGGAAGCATAAGGATTGGTCAGTCCTGATAATCAAAGTATGTCAAAAATAAGTTGGATGAAGTGTATTTAAGTAGTGTCATGTAGCGGTCCAGTGGAGAGGCTATTTTACTGGGATTCAGGGAACCCGAGCTCTACTCCTGGCTGTGCCACTGACCTTCTGTGCGACTTTGTATACTTCATCATTCTGTGACTCTATTTTCACTCCCACCATTTGTCTTGTCTATTTAAACTATAAACTCTTTGGCGCAGAGATTCTTTCTCACCATATTCATGCAATGGAGCCCTTATAACAATCACCACTGGATGATATTACTCAAATACAAACAACAATATAACAAGACTTCTATTAAGAGGTGGCCCAGATCCTCACCTATAAATCTACTGTTTTACACCCTCTGAGGAGCTGATCCACAAAATTACTTTTCCAGTTACATGTCATCCTCAGCCAATGAACATGCTGCATTTCATATCTATTGTGTATCTACAAAGGCATCCTTAAAGCTTTATTTAAATATTTATGTAATAATTTTTGCTTCATCAAATTAATTACATAATGATATAATTACAAATGTATCATTTTCTGAAGTTGCATTTTGCCACAAGATCTAGATCAAACATATGCCAAAGGAATTCATTGAGAGTTCTATCCTGAAAGGAGCTGTACCCTCAACTCCTGTTCGCATCAGCAGGTGTGGACGGCAATACACCTCACATAAGTGCTCAGCGCTTTGCTATAATGGGCCCTAAAAATAAGCTTAGCAGGATTTCCACTGGAAAAAAAAAAATGAACTCACTGCCCTTACGTGTTTTACGATGATGCTTGAACCATACATAGGAACTCACATTAGATAATAATATTCAATTTGTAGAACTAGAACCACACGGAAATCTCAGGGATTCATACCTGTGTGTGTAAATGTGTATATTTATATAAAAACCTAGTATTGACTAGACTATTACCGTACTTTTTCTCTTTAACAGTTGGCTTGCTGATCTCACAAATCATATTTCTGTTGGAAAAGAAAGGTACACTGCTACCAGCATTTTGTTAGAAATAATGACACTTTACTACCGGTAAGTGCTGACTGAGTGCTTCTGCCTTTTCTTCCCAAGGTGACTGTAACACAGATTGATGAAAGATTCTGCTGGACTACAGAGGTTAAAGATGCAGACCTAGAGCTAGAAGGCAGTCCTGACACTGATGGAATACAGTACAATGAGAAGGCCCACATTATTGTCCTATCCTCTGATAACCAGTGTAAAATGAAAACTGACTACAGAAGAAGAGAACAAATTAAATCCATTAATCAAGCATATCTGTGCTAAACAGTTGTTCTAAAGAGATGAACAAATGAAAAATTTACTGTTTGTTTTCATGCTTGCTAGAATTGGAGAAGAAAATTAATTATAAGGCTGTAGCTACACTGTTAGTTACGTTTTTCCTTGAAGAAACTATTTATTGCTTTGTCAAGGAACAAATGAACCTCATTAGTGAGATTAGTTTCAGTTGCTAGCTTTGCATTAGGACAGACTAATAATATAAACTTCAAAGATACATTGAGGGAAATAACTTCAAAGAACTAAAGTCCATTTTCTATTTCTTAATTTATTAGGCTGTTCAAAAACCACCACTATATGGTTTATCACCCAGCTAAAAAATTGTACACACGTCTCATATCTCTTTGAATAAGTTACATATATGGCTGCTGGGGCTTAGCTATAGCCAAAGTTCTGTCAGGGGTTCAATATTGAAACCCTCCACTTGAAGAGTTACATACCGTATATACTCGTTCATAAGCCGAATATTTTTGGTAAAAAAGTGATGCATCAAAGAGCGGGGGTCGGCTTATAAACGGGTCTACACCAAAATTTGATCATTTTAAACTCTATGGAATCATTGAATTGAATATCTAATACAGGGCTCAGCAACGTTCGGCACGCGGCTCGCCAGGGTAAGCACCCTGGCGGGCCGGGCCAGTTTATTTACCTGCTGACGTGGCAGGTTCGGCCAATCGCGGCTCCCACTGGCTATGGTTCACTGTTCCAGGCCAATGGGGGCGGTGGGGTGGCAGCCAGTACATCCCTTGGCCCGCACCATTTCCAACAGCCTCCATTGGCCTGGAGCAGCGAATCGTGGCCAGTGGGAGCCACGATCAGCCGAACCTCTGGACGCGGCCTGTAAACAAACCGGCCCACCAGGGTGCTTACCCCGGTGAGCTGTATGCCAAAGATTGCCAATCCCTGATCTAATACATTGTAGTTTTGTTTACCTGCAGTGTCTGCAGGCATGCAGCCCCTCAGCTCCCTGTAGCGCCACTTCCCGCAGCTCCCATTGGCTGGGAACGGCGAACCGCGGGCACAAGGAGCTGAGGGGCTCCATGCCTGCAGATGCTCCAAGTAAACAAAATTTCCGACCCGCCAGCGGGTTACCCTGATGGGCCGGGAGCCAAAGTTTTCCAACCCCTGAAATATAGGGTTGGCTTATGAAAGAGTCATACAGTTTTTGCTATTTTTACCTATTCATTTTGGGAGGGGATCGGGCTAATGAATGAATATATACGGTAGTTCATCTGTAAAATTTCATTTTTGAATTTAAACATGTCAAACTGAGTTGATCCCCAAAACAATTTAAATAAGAATAATTAAAAACCCTTTAAAAATGAATTAAGTGCCTAATCCATAACCCAATGAAATCAATTCAAAAAGTTTCCTGTTGACTTAAGACAACACTATAGAGCAGGGGTTGGCAACGTTTGGCATGCGGCTTGCCAGGTGACGTGGCAGGTTCAGCTGATCGTGGCCCCCACTCGCTGCGGTTCACTGTCCCGGGCCAATGGGGGCGGCGAGAAGCTGCGCATGCGAGGGATGTGCTGGCCGTGGCTTCCCGCCGCCCCCATTGGCCCGGGACGGCGAACCGCAGCCAGTGGGGGCCGCGATCGGCCAAACCTGCCACGTCGGAGCAGGTAAATAAACTGGCCCAGCCCGCCAGGGTGCTTACCCTGGCGAGCGCATGCCGAACGTTGCCGAGCCCTCCTATAGAGGGAAGTACTCTGTTCTTTACAGAGCAGGTAGCATTAGCTTCCCTGCTATCGTGGCTTAACTCTGTACTGGAGTGACCCACTCTGTGGGCAAAGGGATAGTTAGTTTCTATGTCCAGCTAATTCTTTGTCTCACTACCAAAGTATCACTTTAGTAGCTCAAGTAAGTTACCAATGTCATCACTGGAGTTGGTTAAAATTTTTCAACACTATATAAAATTCATATTTCTATGAAAAAACATGTCAGTGAAATTTTGCAAAAAAAAATATCACATTTTGACCACCTCTAGTTGCAATTATGATGGCCTTTTATTTATATTTATTTTTACTTTGGTACTTGCTCACTAAGAACTGGCCTGAGTCTACCAACTCATCTCTCACAAATATCAGTCAGTCAGACATCAGGTGGTAATTACTTTATGACACTATTGAACTGACCAGATTCTTACAGACAGCCTAGAGGCAAGAGATTAGGTATCCCACCATTTTTATTCTGAGCCCTGCAGTAGCACAGTTTGAATTATTTTTCACTTAGAATGCAACAGAAAAGCACATTTAAATACTACATGGCTGGGTTCCTATAAATCAAAAATGGTTCTGGTTCTTTGTTTTAAGTGACATTTTATCACCCAAAATATGGACCAATGTTTTATGACCAATTTTTTAAGAGTTAAAAACAGCTGGCGCAAGACTCAGGATCTGGCCCAGTATTTCCAGTGCTATTATGTTAGAAATTTTGCAGAGCTACAGTTAACTTTCTCCTTTCACAAAATCCAGAAATGTCAAAGTAGTTAATCCAAAATGGCAGCTGTGGCCCATCTCTGTAGCCACTTTTAAAGCTTCATATTTGGTTGCAACTCATTTTGTACAATATGTGCAGGCAGTTGTCCCCATAGGAAATGCTCAATATGCTCTGAACATTTTTTTAGTTGATTTATGGATTTTACAAACTGATCACATACAGAACAGTTCTTAGAGCATATCAACAAGATCACATCTGTCTTCTACATTATTTCAACTTCAGCTTGACTGTAAGTCCAGCCTTAATCTATTTTAGCAAAAAGGAGTGTGCTCAATGTAAATTTTGCTTTGGTGTATCTCTGTTCACGTTTTATAATCCAGCTATGCAGAGGATGCACAGCGTTTATCTTTAAACATATCAATATATCTTGGTTTTGTATATGACATGAGCATGTCATTGATATTTTGTCCATATTGTGAGCTGAATACCTTAGGCCATACTCACCTATAGTGTAATTTACTGACAGGAAAGTGGCTGATATTAGCTGAAGAGAAGTATGGCCTGAGGAAAAAGGCAGTGAACTGATTCTACACCTCCCTTATGAGGCTTCCACCAGTAAAGACTCATACAGACCTGGCAAGAATTAAAATAGCCCTCCTCAGAAACTGTATCTGAGGCAGTAGCTGTTACCCCATCCTTCACTCAGGCACCCTTCAGAAAACTGAAGATTAGTAGACAAAAGGAGAATTCTCTGACATAGCTTATTGGAATTTTGAAAAAGTCTTTGACAAAGCTGCTCAAAAGAGGCTACTAAGAGAACTAAGTAGTTGTGGGATGGGGAGTAAAGTTCTGTCACAGGTTCAAAAATGGGGCTGAGAACAAAACAAAAATAGAAATAAATGACCAGTTTTCAACAGGAGAAAAGATGTTCTAAGATTCCACAATAAGAATTATGTTCCTTAATAATGTCATGGATTTTATATCTTCTTGTCATTGGTCAGGGTGTAAACAACACCTTTCATTCAGGATAAATATAAGAAACCATTTTAACCAGATGGCTGAAAAAAATAGCAGCAGCACCCAAAAACAGGCACATGGAAAAGCTCAAGTAGAAGCTAAAACAGGTGGTTCTAAGAGGTTTCCCAGTACATTAATAGCAAATGTATGATCTTGGGCTTTGATCATGGAACTGTATTTGTCAGAGAGAGAAGGTGCCAAGAGAGAGGTGGCCAGAAAGCCAAGTAGACAGTAACAGAAGTGGTGGTAATGTGGCTCTGAGAGAAAGTTAAGAGACACCTTACTGGGCATAGAGTGCTGGCTGGAAAGCCAGGTCTGGAACAATGAACAAAGGAACTCTCTCCTGCTATTTGATCTCTACTGTATTCAGGAAACAGGACTTGTATATTATCTTTGTAAATAAACAAGATTGCATCAAAGAAAATTCCTGGCTTGATCATCAATTTCTCCTCCTAACTGAAACAACCCCCGCAGCACCCTGAACTTGGTGAACTGCTCAGGTTGTGTAGGAAAACAATATATTTATTTGCCAATTCATGAGGAATGAAAATGATTAGGTGGCAAAATTAACATATAAACAACATTATTTAGGTTAGTCAAGACAGAAAAGGCAATGAAGAATTTCAAAACAACTTAAAGATAGATGGTTTGGGCAACATGCTGGCAGATGAAAACTATCACTGACAAATGCAAGGTAGTGCACTTTCGAAGGAAGAATTTGAACTATTGATATACACCAATGGGTGTTTATTTTCATTGTAACCACCTCAGATGTAATCTCACTGTATGTGTCACTGTGGTCAGTACAATGAAAAGGTGGGTTTAGCATGCTTCATTGGTGAAAAATGCAAACAAAACATTAGAATATATGAAGAGAGGGATAGAAAATATGGAAAATATTTTAATAGCATTGTATAAATCAATGGTAAATCTCCACTATGATTACTGTGTTCAGTTCTGGTCACCCTGCATTGAGAAAAACATAGCAGAAATACAAGTGGTCCCAAAAGGAATGGAAAAACCCACACCTACTCTTGCACAGCAGAATCCACTGCCTAGAAATGATTTGTGGTTGCATAAGCAGGAGTTGTCCTTACCATGTTGTTCTAGATGTTTTCCTTTCTAAATATGATCTTGCTACAGAAGGAGAAAGATTCGGAGGCAGATGCTCGGTCTTGCTCCCACACGTCCTCTGGGGAGCATAATCGCAGCATGGTGAGGGAGCCTAAGCAGGCAAAGAACCAGCTGAGTTGGCTCCTAAAAACTCCCTTCCTGCTGACCCAACCACAGAGATTGTGTTGGGGTGAGTGGCATATTCCATATTCCCAATACAGAGATGGGTGAGTGCAATGCACTCTGAGAGTCCCCAGCTGGCACAATGTTGAACACCCCCCAGGCTGTTCTACCATGTTCCTAGGGTCTAGGAACAGGGACAGAGCTGGTGAGAAGAACTCAGGGAGCTGTAACTGGCTCCCTAGCAGCCTACCTTTCTCCGCTGTTTTCCTCAACAAAAATCGGATGCAGCTAAATCTGGTCAAAAGATTTCACACACTTTTTTTCAATTGAAAACTTGCTGCCTTTTGGGAAATGGAACTTTTCATGACCACTTGTTAGCATCTTTAAAAATACATATTTCTGTGAAAATTTCCACAACCTTTTTATCTAGTTTTTATTCAAATCATGTTTGATATTGTTATTAAACATTTTCGTATACTTGAAATGCAGCTAAACAATTTGGTTTTTTTTAAATGATAATGTTGTGGAAACTATTTTCAGAAAATAGGAAATGGGTCAATTTTGACCCCTATAAAATGAAACAGTTTTGAAGTATATTATGAAATTGTTTTTCTAGTTTTCAATCTGTTCTAGACACAGTAGAATATCCAGTTCAAACTGTTGGTATAATGTTTTCAGTTATAAAAATATGTACAAATCAATGGGAAAAACAGGGTCCGTATTTTGAATGAATTCTGCTCTCATTATATCATATAAAATATTAAGTACAGAAAGTCCTTTTAATACAGCAAATGGAAACTTACTTTTTCTCTCTGAGTATCATATAAATAAAATGAACATTTTTATAGACTCCAAGTCCAGAAGGGACCACTGCGATCATCTAGTCTGACCCCCTGTATAACACAGGCCATAGAATTTCCCAAAAATAATTCCTAGAGTATGCCTTTTAGAAAAATATCCAATCTTTATTTCAAACTGCCAGTGATGGAGAATCCACCATGACCCTTGGTAAATTGTTCCAATGGATTAATTATTCTCACTTAAAGTACACCTTTCTAGTTTTAATTTGTCAAGCTTCAGCTTCCGGCGACTGGATTGTGTTACAACTTTATTTATTAAATTGAAAAGTCTATTATCAAATATTTGATCCCTAAGTAGGTACTGAAAGACTATAATCAAGTTACCCCTTAACCTTCTCTTTGTTAAAATAAATAGATTGATCTCCGTAAATCTATCAGTAAAAGGAATGTTTTCTCATCCTTTAATCATTCTCTTGGCTCTTCTGCAACCTCTCCAATTTATCAACATCCTTCTTGAACTGTGGGCACCAGAACTGGACACTGTATTCCAGCAGCTGTCATACCAGTGCCAAATTCAGAGGTAAAATAACCTGTTTATTCCTACTTGAGATTCCCTTGTTTATGTATCCCAGGATTGCATTAGCTCTTTTGGCCACAGCATCACACTGGGAGCTCATGTTCAGCTGATTATCCACCCAATCTTTATACCCAATCTTTATCAGAGTCACTGCTTCCTAGGGTAAAGTCCCCCACCCTGTGAGAATGGCCCATATTATTTGTTCCCAGATTGATACATTTACAATTAGTCATATTAAAATGCATATTGTTTATTTGCACCGAGTTTAGCAAATGATTCAGATCTGTGTATCAGTGACCTGTCCTCTTCATTACTTACCACTCACCTAGTTTGTGTGTCATCTGCTAATTTTTCTTCAGGATCATTGATAAAAATGATAAAGCAAATGGCTAAGAACCAATCCCTGCAGGACCTCCCTACAAATCTACATGCTCAATGATTATCATCTGCTTACATTCTGAGACCTATCAATTAGCCAGTTTTGTTTCCATTTAATACGTACCATTTTAGTTTTATATCATTCTAGTTCTTTTTAAAAATAGAGATATTGTGCAGTACCAACTGAAAGGTCTAGTATATTACATCAACATTATTACGTTATCAACCAAACCTGAAATCTCTCTCTCTCTCTCTCTCACACACACACACACACACACACACACACACACACAGTTACTTTAACAGGATCTATTTTCCATAAAAGCATGTTGATTGGCCTTAATTATATTGCCTTCCTTTAATTCCTTATTAATTAAATCCTGCATCAGCTGCTCCATTATCTTGTCCAGACTGATAGGCCTATAATTACCTGGATCCTCCCATATAACCCTTTTAAATACTGGCACAACATTAGTTTTCTTCCAGTCTTCTGGAACTTTCCCAATGTTCCAAAACTTATTGAAAATCAACATTACATTTTGTCCCATGTAGTCTCTTCATAAATATTTCCAAAACAAATATGCAATTTTCATCTCAGAGTATTGTAAAGTAAATATATTTACAAAAACACAACAGCACAGAAATATAAATTGCCATATCAGTGACAACCCTATTTTAATATTTGATCATTTAATTTTCCCAGGTCATTAATTTCCTTTGCATCTAACTTTGTCTTTTGTAAATAGGTAATATTGTTAACATAATACATTAGTCCCACACATATTTATGCTGTATCTTATTTTCCAGTTCTGCTACCTACATTAGATTTCCTGCAAATAAACCTGATTAGTGTGTTGAACACTAGTGGTACCTACAGTATAAAAGTGATTATCTTTAAGATTATCCAGATAAAGGATTGCACCTATTCACCATCAAAAAAGTTTTATAAATCACCTAATCATGTCCTTTTCTAATACTAGATGGCTATTCAAACCCAGCAAGGAGAGGAGAAATGGTAGACGAGACAATTTACATTATATTAGGATATGTGAAACTATCAATGTGTATTTAGTACTGCATTATAATTATTTAATTTTATGATTGATTTAAATTTAATCAAAAAGGTATCACCATGGGTCAGCCTAAAACTACATGATACTTCAGGACATATTATCAACACATGCACATGGAAAGGATGTCTATTTCTGCTTACACTTATCTATTTGAGTAAAACCATTGCCACACTAACTGTAACCTCAAAATGATTGCCTCTAGAAAGAGAAGTCTCAGGGTTTTAAAGCTGATTTGGTAGTTCACTAACATTGCCTCTCTGAAGTATTGATATTCAATGGTGGTATTTCTCAGAGTGACACTGAGTCAGTGAGGATAATTTTTGAAATGGATGTTAGAGGATTTTCTGACCTTGTATTTTTGTTTGTTTAAATGAGTGAATATAATGATTATCAAAGTGATTAATGGACATCATGGGCTGATGTAGGAAAGTACCGCTTTGCCAGTGCACCTCAGTCATGACTTGTAACATACCTACTATTCTAGTTATGCTCTTCTCAAATAGAGAGACTACAAATGATAAGGTAGTGTTCTATGATGGTTGGTTACTATATGTTGGGTGCTCTGGCTCTTTTGAGGTTTTATTCACTGCTTCACCATCTACCTCGTAAGCCTGATTTTGAAAATGACATTAAAATAGCCCTTTTCCCCAAGAATTTAAGTGACAGCAGAATGCTAATCTTTTGAGGACACCTTAAACTGACAAGCAAGAAATCTGAGATTGCTATAAGGTTAGAACTAATATGGTTCAGCCATTTATGAGAACAAGATTTGGGGAAAATATGAAATTTTACCTATGTTAAATTTTTTTTCTTAACAACAGTTTCATTCAGAAAAATCTAGCACCTCCATGCTTTGAATCGGGTACTTGACATTTCGCAGCAGGAGGTGGAGGTCACACTGGTATAAGCAAGGGTGAAAGTAGGCCGGTACGGTGTACTGGCAAGAAGCTGGTACTGGCCCATATTCAGCCGACATTAAAGAGCTGCCGTGACAAAGGACCCTCCTTAAAGTGCTGCCATGGCAGCACTTTAATGTTGCTTCCCCTTTTGCCGCCCCCCCATCCGCAGCCCTGACGATAGAAACCCTCCCGGCAGGGCCTCCAATGGGGTGGGGGTGGGACACACAAAGGGGGCAGCTGCCCCAGGGCTAGCGATTTAAATCGCCCCCAGAGCCTTGGGCGGCGCGGGTCAGGCAGCGTGAATGGGCTGGCTGGGGGAGACTGACCCCCAGCCCTTCCCCTTCCGCCCAAGGCCAGGCGCCCGTACTGGTAAGAATTTAATATTACTTTCACCCCTGGGTATAAGGGACATGCCTTTTGCTTTCCCATTAAAAAATTACCTATGTTTAGCTAGGCCATAAACCTTTCAAAAACTCTCAGCTTGTTCATGCTCAGTAGTGACATGTTACAGTTTGGCTGCTAAATTTTCTAAAGATTCCATCCGCACTGAGTATGTTCCAGCCTAGGGCTGCAAGGGAGTGAGCTACCTGCAGTTGCTGATTTCAGATGCTATGTACTACTGTAGTCCCAGGCAGGGCCGGCTCCAGGCACCAGCTGAGCAAGCTGGTGCTTGGGGTGGCAGCTTGTAGGAGGCGGCATTCTGCCCAATCCTAGGGCGGCATGGCCGCTTTTTTTTTTTTTTTTGGTGGTGTTCTGCTCCGGCCACCCTGTAGGGGGCGGTGGCGCGGAGGACGGGAGCGCCCTGCAACAAGTCCGGCAGGGCAGCCCGCATCCTTCCCTCCCAGCCGACCGGAGCAGCACAGAGCCCTCCCTGCAGGAGGTGGGGCCGCACCCCTTCTCTCTCTCTCTCTCTCTCCCCCCCGCACCCTCCCCCACCCCCCACTAGCCAGGGCACATCTGCAGCACAGGGAGTCCCCCTGCACCCTGGCTCCGACCGCGCCACAGGTTTTTTTTTTTGCTTAGNGCTGCGCCGCACATTTTTTTTTTTTTTTTTTTTTTTTGCTTGGGGCGGCCAAAAAGCCAGAGCTGGCCCTGCTGGAGACCTGAAGTGCTCCTTACTGAGATGTTACACAAACCCTGTGGATGAAGACAGAACTTTCTTTTATAGCTCATAAAGGCTAAACTTCCTCAACTGCCCAGTGCTTGCTGCTCCCAGCAATTTTCAATTTTAAATAGAAAATATTTTGAATGTCAACTGAAACCTAGATTTTAAATATTCATGTACGATAATTTAATATGGTTTACTCTTCTAGGTCATTGACTTCTCCTGTTCATTAAGACCAGAGTATTTTCATGCTTACCATCCTAACATGTTGCTAGTGTGGGATACCAATGGAATATTACCTATAACTATTACACTCCCCTTTTCCCTGCACCTCAGCTTAACTCTTTACTGAGGCACAGGCCAGAGTTCTGTCCTTTCAAGACTTTCTGTAAAGTATTACATCTCAGGGTTACTGTGTGTAAAACACTGCATATAGACATTAATAACAGCTCCCAGTCAGCTTCAAAGGGGGTACTATCCAATTTCTTAGTAAAAAAGCATTAAATACTCAAACTTTGTAAAAAATATTCAGAATACTTAAACTAAAGCTATTAGGCAGTATTCATTATGGTGTTCTTTATATAAAACCCCCCCTTGTTGCTGTTATGGATATTTAAATGCAAAGTGTCAACATAATATTTACATTTCTATACTTTAGCCCATACTTATGAACACATTGCCTTCCGATCTTCTTCCAGAGAGGATTTCTCAGCCTTTATAATGTGATCATAATATGTCTTGTGACCCAGTTGGGCTCTTCAGAGCTTGAGCAGAAAGGCAGCATCTCAGTTCTTTTCCAAACACTTCAAAGCTTTGTTAATCAACTAAAGTCTGAGATCCTTACAGCTAGCAGCATTCAAGCCCTTGGGTTAATAGTGGACTGCACTCCATTTCTGGACAGACAGGAAATCTGTAGCCCATATGCAAAGAGGTACAGGTATTGAGATCAGCATATATATCATATCCCTTCCCCAGATATCTATAAGGTTCTCACTCTACATGACAGTGTCTTTTCCCCATAAGCCCAGCTAAAACAAGTAAGAACTTATAAAACCTTCACCTCACTGAGCTATGTCCCTATTCTCTTTAATTGGGACCAAATGACATTTTAAACAGTTAGCCAATAAATTCCACGGCCTGAGTAATCTCTAGGGGTGACAGATGCTCCTCTCTCAATTCTGCCTCTTGCTGTATAAAATACTACAACACTGGACAAAATATTTTCTTAATGAAGGACTTCTCTAGTAAGTAAATCTAGAATGTATCCCAACTGGTTCCCAATCCTGCTGGAAAGGCATAACAAGTGGAGTAATGCAGGGGTCTGTTTTGGGACTGGCTCTGTTCAATATCTTCATTAACGACTTAGATATTGGCATAGAAAGTACGCTTATTAAGTTTGCGGATGATACGAAACTGGAAGGGATTGCAACTGCTTTGGAGGACAGGGTCATAATTCAAAATGATCTGGACGAATTGGAGAAATGGTCTGAGGTAAACAGGATGAAGTTTAACAAAGACAAATGCAAAGTGCTCCACTTAGGAAGGAAAAATCAGTTTCACACATACAAAATGGGAAGAGACTGTCTAGGAAGAAGTACAGCAGAAAGGGATCTAAGAGTTATAGTGGACCACAAGCTAAATATGAGTCAACAGTGTGATGCTGTTGCAAAAAAAGCAAACATGATTCTGGGATGCATTAACAGGTGTGTTTTGAGCAAGACACGAGAAGTCATTCTTCCGCTCTACTCTGCGCTGGTTAGGCCTCAACTGGAGTATTGTGTCCAGTTCTGGGCACCACATTTTAAAAAAGATGTGGAGAAATTGGAGAGGGTCCAGAGAAGAGCAACAAGAATGATTAAAGGTCTTGAGAACATGACCTATGAAGGAAGGCTGAAAGAATTGGGTTTGTTTAGTTTGGAAAAGAGAAGACTGAGAGGGGACATGATAGCAGTTTTCAGGTATCTAAAAGGGTGTCATAAGGAGGAGGGAGAAAACTTGTTCTATCCTTAGAGGTTAAGATGAACAAGAAGCTATTGGCTTAAACTGCAGCAAGGGAGGTTTAGGTTGGACATTAGGAAAAAGTTCCTAACTGTCAGGGTGGTTAAACACTGGAATAAATTGCCTAGGGAGGTTGTGGAATCTCCATCTCTGGAGATATTTAAAAGTAGGTTAGATACATGTCTATTAGGGATGGTCTAGACAGTATTTGGTCCTGCCATGAGAGCAAGGGACTGGATTCGATGACCTCTCGAGGTCCTTTCCAGTCCTAGAATCTATGAATCTAAACTGCCATGGGGGTTTTTGTCTTGAGTGGTGGTGGTCGGGCGGGGAGGGAAGAGTAGAGGCTTCTTTAAGGGTTGCTCCCATCTTGGATTGGGATACGGGTGTAGTCAGAAGGAGAAGTCATCACCTGAGCAGGTGTGCAGGGCAGTGGGGTTTAGGTAAGCTGGAAAAAGGTACATAAACCCTGTCTCTCCAGCCAGACCCTTTCACGCCCAGATTACCAATCCCAGATATCCAGGGTAGGTACGCACTCTGTAGCTGGTCCATTAACCTGATAATCTGGAGTCAGAAGTGGATTTAGAGGAAGAAAACCTTTAAAGAAGATCAAGAATGGAATCTGGGCTATTAATGTCTGGTACAGTAAGAAAACAGACTCCTTTTCCCGGCCTCTTAATCCTTATCTAAGGCAAGTGTGATGGGTCCCAGCCATGGACTGGGGACCAGCTGTGAAGGAGTAGGGGGCTGATGGCAGCCCTCCACCAAGTGGGAGCAATTAAAAAAGGAATTATGACCTGCAATGTATGGGCTATTGCTAATAGTTCCCAGATAAATTCAATTAATAAAGTTGTAGCCTAATTAAACAACATTTCTCACTTTTTGTCTTTCTTCCTGTGTGTCTGGGACAATAACACCTCTATCCAAAGCAGTAGGGGAAGTGAAACCCATCCCTCACAGCAGACATCTCTTGGTCCTGCTTTGATCAGCTGCTAAGCGCACACAGGGGTATGTTTAAAACCTACAACCACCCGCTCTGAGTGGATTGATTCTCAAATAGTGAATTTGTGGTACCTACAAAAATATTTGCCCTGCATGAAAACTTCTTATGTAGCTTCAGAAACAGCTACTGAGCATGTCTAGTAACTGCCACACACTATTACCAAATGCTTGCCCTTCTAGACTAAGCAAGGTGAATGAGGAACTCCCTGTAGTACCCTCTAGATTCACTTGCATTTGTGTAATCTTTCATTCTAAAACCTAACAAAGCTGATGACCAGGCGTCTTCTCTCACAACTAACAGAAATTTGTTTCCTGGTCACTTCTGCTGTTCCGTATTTCCCCAGTTCCTTTTTCAAACTGATATTCTTTCTATCTCAGATTCTTTTTTCAATGCATTTAAATATTTTAGAGTCCTTACTTGACCACACATGTAAAAGGAATTTGAGGGAAGATGATCTTATGCTCTCTTGATCGCAGCTTATGCATTTTATTAACCATTTTGTGTTGAAATTAGGCACAATCTGTTGGTAAAGATATCAGCAAAATTCAATACAAGCCTAGACATCCACTCTTTCTAGCCAGAAAGCCATTTGGTAGCACAGTATGTGTTTGCAATCCTTTCCATCATTGGTCACACTGAGGGGTCCTATTTCACCTTGATATACTCACATAGTTCCCATTAACATTAATGAAAGTCCCAGGCACACACTGAGATGGGAATATAACCCATTAGTTAAAACATTGTGCTGCTGCAGGCATCATGCCAAAGGGAACAAGGCCTTGTTGACTGTCTCATAAGACTGGATTTCCAAAGTGGAAAAAGACAAATGTTAATCAAAGGAAGGAGAAAAAATACACCTCTACCCCGATATAACGTGACCCGATAGAACACGAATTCAGATATAATGCGGTAAAGCAGTGCTCTGGGCGGGGGTGGGGGGAAGGGGGCTGCACACTCCAGCGGATCAAAGCAAGTTCAATAGAATGTGTTTTCACCTATAACATGGTAAGATTTTTTGGCTCTCGAGGACAACGTTATATGGGGGTAGAGGGGTATCAATAGCATAAGAAGTCAAGATGCAGGAATGAGCCCTGAGAAATAACTTCACTGGGGTGAGGACACTTCGTTATATAACCAAGACTCAAATGTTATTTCAATAGAGAGGTCTCCAAATACGCAACCCTTGACTGATACTTACAATAAATAAATGAGTATGTCTTTTCTGGGTCAAAGAAGAAAAAATAAATCTTACCACCAGTATGTGTTTTTATTAATGATTATATTGATATCTCTATTCATATCAATAGTAATATTGTAAAAATATGTTTTAATAATATGGATTTAGGTTTTTAATTAGAGTACATTGTAAGTTTAGCTCCTTCTACCTATCCTTGGAACACGGAACTATGTGACTTCCAAATAAACTGGATTCTACCTCTGTATTTCTTCTCTTCTTGCCTTCTCACTCCATTCCAGTTCTTTTTCACCTGATTGCACATGCAGCCATGGCAAGAATTTGTGCATGCTTTACCACAGTGACCCCCTGGCACCGTATCGTCTCTTTTCTATGAGTAATCTTGAAACTACTGTTAAATCGTTTTCAGTTCTGACCTAGCCAGATTTCAGATGCTAAATATGGTTAGGCTTCACTAACACTTGTACTAGTTGACCATAAAGAAACACCAGACACTGCAGTGGAAGAATAGTCTTACAGTTAAGACAGTAGACTGGGAACCAGGAGATAGGGGCTTAATTCCTGGTTCTGTCACACTTCCTGTGTCATTTGGGGCAAATCGCTTAATCATTTAGAACCTCATGTACCCATCTGTAAAATGGGGAATCACTTCCTTTCTCCGATTCTTTGTCTGATTTGTCTATTTAGATCAGGGGTGAGCAAACTTTTTGGCCCAAGGGCCACATTGGGGTTGCAAAATTGTATGGAGGGCCGGATACGGAAGGCTGCAGCCTCCCCAAACAGCCTGGCCCCTGCCTCCTATCCCACCCCTGCCACTTCCCTCCCCCTGACTGCACCCCTCAGAATTCCCCACCCATCCAACCCCCCTGCTCCTTGTCCCCTAACCACCCCCTCCTGGGACCCCACCCCCATCCAACCCTCCTGCTCCCAGTCCCCTGACTGCTCGACTCCTATACACACCCCTGCCCCTTGACA
Organism: Trachemys scripta elegans; assembly: GCF_013100865.1. Taxonomy (NCBI): domain Eukaryota; kingdom Metazoa; phylum Chordata; order Testudines; family Emydidae; genus Trachemys; species Trachemys scripta. Next base: position 169,491,970 of record NC_048298.1, on the reverse strand, counting down.
GGCCCCCCCGGGACCCCATCCCTATCGAACCCTCCCTGTTCCCCATCTCCTATCCACACACCCGCCCCCTGACAGGCCCCCAGAACCTCCACCCCATCCAACTGACCCCTGCTCCCTGTCCCCTGACAGCCCCAAGATCCACTGTCCCTTACCATGCCTCTCAGAGCAGCATGTCTGGCAGCTGTGCTGCCTGGCCGGAGCCAGACACGCTGCCATGCTGCTCGGCAGGAGCACGCAACCCCGCCACCCAGAGCACTGCCTGTGTGGCGGCATGGCTGCGGGGGAGGGAGGACAGCAGGGGAGGGGCCGGGGGCTAGCCTCCCTGGCCGGGAGCTCAAGGGCTGGGCAGGACGGTCCCGTGGGCCAGATGTGGCCCGCAGGCTGTAGTTTGCCCACTTCTAATTTAGATTGTAAACTGCTTAGCGGCACAGATTATTATGTGTAATCTAGAATCCGTAGCATAATGTGGCCTCTGGGACTACTTTGTAATACTGATCACAATGATATCAAAATATTGCACAAAAATCAACCACTGACTAACAAGAACATTTCTATATGAACCAGTTCTATACTAAAATAGGACTGAAGTTGGTTTACTGAAGTTATGGTCTTTCAGACCAAAACCTTTTTTTTAAAGTTCATATAAAAAAATTCTCTCCTATCATGGAGAACAGATACATTTGAGGATTCATAAAAAACACACCCCTACATCTCACCCCACTAGATGTTTCAGGCTGGTTACAGTTCTTAATGCACAGGCTGAATTTCCTTCTCAGCCTGGGACCAGTCTTCTCAATTTTGTGTTCCCAGCATTCTTGTTGCCTTCAGCATAGGTGAGGGAGGACAGAGGTTGTCTCATGATGCTATTGTCCTTTATTTTATACTCTCAGTTCATGTCCCAGGGAAGATACTGGCCCAGGCATATCCTGATGGGCTTTGAGAGTCACAGAGTTGAGCAATCCCCATTGTGTGGTGCTTGCGCAACTGGCTTTTACAGAATTGTAAATCTCCTGTTTACAATTCCCTTGCTGATCAATGGTCATTAAATGCCTGGATGGGTGTGGGTCACCACCTTTTTAGTCTCTCCCAAACTCACAACGTATTTCAACAACCGCCATATAGCAAAGTCCCATAACTTCATGCACAATAGTGATATACATATTTTGAAAGAACAATGAGTTTTAGAAGATCATGACCTTTCATATGGTATCTTACATGGTGTGCTTTATATGAAATATCCTAACCGTATACGTATGATGAAGACAGGGCTTAAAGGGTGCTACTTTGAGGGCTAACATCACGGATGGTTAGAAATCTTCATCTAATTGCAAGTCTACACTTGTTATTGGCCAGTTTATATCCATTCGTTCTTGTCTTTGAAGTGATGTTTATGAGACATACTTCTCTCTTGTGGCTGGAACTACCCACTGGTTCTGAATTGGGTTAGACAAAATGTGAACCAGCCTGTTTAACTTTCGTGCAAGACTCCATCTCAACTCCCAGTTTCCAGAAAATGTAATTTCCAAACCATAGAGGTTTAGATAAACGAAGGATAAACAGCTAAAAGTCTGGATGATTATCAAAACAGAATCCAACCAGATCTCCATGTTATTTTATGTTGCCCATACCTTATGCATAACAAGCAATTCAGTCTATTCTAGACAAAATAATTAGAGTTCTTGCGGGTCTACTAATCTCTACACAGATCTTTGTCAGAGAGAAATGGCCAAGCATAGTTTATTATATTAGAGAACCGCTGTTCAGAAATTCACTTCTTTCGGTAAAAATGTACTAATGCGGATACATTTTGGATAGAGGCACTGGATTTTCTTTAAAAGTAGACTGATTTTTCCAGTGGAATCCAGCTGGATTCTGAAGCTTACACTATAGCACCCAAATGACACCCATTCCCTCAGTGTTCTGCCACCTTCCACTGCAGATCTGTCAATGTGAAAATTATTTTTCTTCCTAAAGTTCCTCTACATAATGAAAAGGGACACTTAAGCAAAAACACACATGACTCAGCCAAAAAGGGAGGAATACGTCAAGGCAAATGAGACAGAGCAGTTGAACTCCAGATAATACTGAAACATCACTTTGTAATCTCAGTGGATAATATCCCTGAATTTCAGCATCTAGTCACGGAGCCCCAGGCTTCACATTCTGGTCATCAGAAACTTCCCCCAAGTTCTTCACCTTCTAGCACATATGTTCATGGATCCAGGAAAAAGAGAAAGTAAGATCTAGAGCAGTGGTTCTCAATCTATTTACCATTGTGTTATGTGTGCCAATACTACCTGTATGGCCCTAATGATGTCACATGGGCCGCAGCTCTGTGCTGATTGGGCTGCAAGCAGCCTGTGGGTCACAGGTTGATAACTAACGATTTAGAGTAATAGCAGCATCTCTCCTACATCCTGGCTAAAGGTTCTATAGGAGAAAAAAAAAAACAGTCCAAGACTAATTATTAAAATCAAATGAAGATAAAATAGGATTAGAACTAGTCAAAATACACATACGCTTTTTTCCTAATGTATTTTTCCCTGTTGCCCTACTACTTCTTGTCCACTTAAGAAGAGTGAGACAAATTAATGCCTTTGTTCTGACCACTTAAAATTGTTTCCCATACAACAGAAAGAACCAATTTAAATCATTTGCATTTTCTCAAATCCACTTTATCAGGCGGTTAGAACAGATATGCCCACAATGCATATAAATGTGTAAGAGATCCTGTGCCATGCCCTCATGAATCAAGGGTCTTGAACCCTTTACAAGTAACATTAAATACAGAAGTAATATGGAGAGGCAATGGGTCTAGTGGACAGGGCACTGGGCTGAGAATCAGGAGACCTGGGTGATATTCCAAATTCTACCCGTAACCTACAATTTGATGGTGGACGAGTCATTTAATCTCTCTAGGTGAAATTTCCTTATATGTAAAATGAGGATAATGGTATTTCCCTTCCTTTGTAAAATGCATTGAGATCTATGTATGGGACGTGCAAAGGGAAATTCTTCAGAATTCCCTTATTAAGCAGAGCAGAATTCAGTGCACTCCTCTAAAGGATTCCAGCAGTCAGCTCTAGTTCTTTTTTGAGAGTTAGAAGATGAACACAGAAATTCCCCTTAGGCGGGGTCAGTCCTGGATGTCCCAACAACAAGGATGCTTCCTTTCTCAGAAGATTTCAGCTAAATAATTCAAGGATTCCCTCATGGAAGGAGACACAGTATACTCTCTGCTTTCTTCCAAAAATTTCCTGCCATTTCGACCACGGGTTCTGCTCCCATTATGGATAGGGCCACAGGCAGCTGCCAGCTTTTTGAGCACAGTATTGTGTAGACTTGCTCTGTACAGGGTTAGATGACATAGGGTCAGATTTTTAAAGGTATTTAGGTCTTAAATATGCAGCTAGTTACTTAGTAGAATTTCAAACTTGCATATGGGTGTTAGGCACCCAAGTGCTTTTGAAATTTCCCACTAGACACCTATCTGTATCTTTAGATGCCTAAATACCTTTTAAAAAAATCAAACTAATGGTGCTTACAAATGCAGCTGCCTGGAGGTCCAAGTACACTAGCACTCCTAACATTGTCCTACCATTGATGGAGATGAACCTGTAGTCACCATGGAAGGATAGTTGGAGCTAATAAAAGCGTAGTGTGGACACCACTTTATGAAGTTACAGGTCCCAGCTTCAAGCCACATTTAGTATACAACTGCCCAAGGACAGAAAGAACTGGTCATTAAAGGGAGGAAAAAGTGTATCTTTCTGTAGCACAGTGGACAGGCCTTCCACAAAGAGTTTCTTTTAAGTGAAAGTTTCTACAGCAAAAAGGATACTGGGACAGAAGGGAAGGAGAATGGAAGAATAAACTGCTGGGTCCTGGGAGCACGACTGTCCTCTCAACCAATCAGCTCCCTTCCTCTGCCCCAAAAAGTACTCAGGTACCACCATTTAATCTTCCTACTCTTCTGGCTTGCATTTAGCATAATTTCCCACACAGAGAGTTACCGTGCTTCATGCATCAGACATAGTGGAATTGTTCCAAGTCTCCAAAATCCATCATGGAAAAGCTAATAAACTTTTTAATGAAAGAGTATAAACATTGCCCCAGTATGCTTTGATTTCATTTTTAAATGAGAGACATTGAAGCAAGGACAAGAGTACTGGAGGGAAGCAAAATAAATACATGAAAATCTGAATGGCCTATTATATTTAGGAGGAAAGTATTAGATATAACCTATAAGGAAATGAGCCAGTGGTGTGGCATATATTATGAACAGACTGTACTACAAAAATATTGATAGCAATGTCAATATGTATTCATTCATTCACTGGTAAGAAACAAAAATGTATATCCTACAAATGCCTGGCCACTAACAAAAATATATATTTTTCCCATGATTGCTTCTAAAATGACCCAGATACTGCCGTTTTCAGGAAAGAGTTCCTCTGCAAATCTTACAGAGTTTGCTGTTTCCAAGAGCATTATTAACCACATCATAAAACTCAGTGGCAGTTGCATTTATTATGACATCTGATATTTGGCAGACCTGGCCTGGAAAAAAATAAACACGTTTTCTGGAACAGAAAATTGTATTCACAAATGGCAGCACACATATTTTAAAGGGATTAAGCAAGCTTTCTGTAATAACGATCAAGTTTAACATGTAGTGGAGGCCATTTTTTTAAACAATTCCATCTTATTTATATACTGCATGTAAATCCACTTTTTGTATATTTAGAATCCAAAATCTTTAGATAAGATTGCTGAGTTACCTTTCCATGTGTCCAGTTACTAGAGTCACATTTTCCCCTGATGTCTCATAAGTTTAATCATTTCAATCAGTGACTAAGACTATTTTATCTATCTTACTACCCCCCAGGACTACATAGAGGTAGAGTTGTGCAGACCTCTGAAGTTTTGATTCACAAGGGTCTATGCAACTGCTTTTGCTTTGAGTTTCAGCTTCAAAAGCAAAATTTTGAATCAAACTTTGTCAAAATTGCTGGGTTCCACCTAGCTTATTTCACTCAGCCCTGGTCTACACTATGAGTTTAGGTTGAATTTAGCAGTGTTACAGCCATTTAACCCTGCACCCGTCGACATGACAAAGCCGTTTTTTTCAACTTAAAGGGCTCTTAACATTGATTTCTGTACTCCTCCCCCGACGAGGGGATTAGCACTGAAATCGACCTTGTTGGGTCGAATTTGACGGTATTGGCCTCCGGGAGCTATCCCAGAGTGCTCCATTGTGACCGCTCTGGACAGCACGCTCAACTCCAATGCACTGACCAGGTAGACAGGAAAAGACCCGCGGACTTTTGAATTTCATTTCCTGTTTGGCCAGCATGGCAATCTCCAGTTGAGGCAGATCTCATCAGCAAAGGTGACCATGATGGAGTCCCAGAATCGCAAAAGAGCTCCAGCATGGACCTAACGGGAGGTACAGGATCTGATAGCTGTATGGGGAAACAAATCAGAACTCCATTCTAAAAGATGAAATGCCCAAACATTTGAAAAAAATCTCCAAAGGCATGAAGGACAGAAGCTATAACAGGGACTTAAGGAGCTGAGGCAAGCCTACCAAAAAACCATAGAGGCAAACGGTCGCTCCGGGTCAGAGCCCCAGACATGCCGCTTCTATGATGAACTGCATGCCATTCTAGGAGGTGCCCCTACTCCGTCAATGGAGTAGCACGCAACAGGGATGCGGGTTTTGGGGACGAGGAAGATGAGGAGGAGGAGGTTGAAGACAGCCAGGAACTGTTTCTCACCCTGGACCTGGAGTCAGTACACCCCGAACCCACCCAAGGCTGCCTCCTGGACCCGCCAGGCGGAGAAGGGACCTCTGGTGAGTGTACCTTTGTTTCTGCATATACTGCAGGATAATGCGTGTGGTGTTTATAGTGTTCATAATTATGGTGTTCATAATTGCAGCGGTGATCTGAGCGGGCTCCATGCTTGCCGTGCTCCAAGCTTGCCGTGCTGTAGCATCTGTGCTGAAAAAAGGTGCAAAACGATTGTCTGTCGTTGCTCTGAGAGAGGGAGGGCGACTTGGCTTACAGGGTATTAAAATCGATGAAGGGGGTGGGTTTGCATCAAGAAGAAACACACACAACTGTCACACAGAATAGCCCCCTCAAGGATTGAACTCAAAACCCTGGCCAATGCTCAATGTTTATCAGGCCAATGCTCAAACCACTGAGCTATTCCTCCCACCACTAATCAGGGAGGAAAGGAAGGGGGGAGCAAATGAATACAAATGAATACAAAACAAATCTGGTCTCTTTCTTGTTTTGATCCACTCCATCTCTCTTTTATACATCTTAGGCTGGCAGCAGATTAGCAGTCGTACTGCACAGCCATCCTCGTCTCCTAGCTGCTCGCCAGAAAAAGGTGCAGTACGACTGCAGGCAGGACTGAATCTCCATGAGATGAAACTTAAAAAGAGAATGACCTGGAGTTACTCCCATTTATGTCCAGGTGCCCCTGTCTGTTTCTGGAAAGTCTTTCAATGGTTCCTCACCTGTGCCCCAGGTTTTTCAAATCGCCTTCCACAGCTCTTCGTCATGTTGTTTTTGGACCTCATTTTTGCTTGCCTTCGGGTGTCCATCTTATTGCTACTCTGGTAATGGAATCAGTTTCCATCCAAAGCACATGGCCAATGCCTCCTGGCAATGATGGTGCTCATATCCTCTTGGCTGCACTGTGTCAATAGATCTTGGTTTGAGATTGTTCAGGGCCAAAAGATACGGAGGATTTTTCTGAGGCAGGTTGTATGGAATGAAGATAGTTTGGACATGTCATACTTTCTCATTCCTCAGCATTCTGCACTATAAAGTAATGTTGAAAGTACGCAGCTCTGATAAATCTTGAGTTTGGTTTTGGTTTTGTATTTTGTATTTTCCAGAGTGTATTTAAGCTCCTGAAGGTGTTCCTGGCTTTACTGATTTTGTTCCGAATGGCTTATTCCACCGTCCTAGCTGATGGTGCTGCCCAAGTATGTGAATGTTTCTACATTGGTGAGAACATAATCCTCTATCCCTACTGATGACGGTGAGGCAATATTAAAGGTCATGATATCTGTCTGGCTGAATGTGTTGAGTTGAGTTGTTTTTTTTCTTGTATATGGTGTTTGGTATGTGATAGGAGAGCGAGATCATCTGCGAAATTCAGGTCGTCAAGGGATGAGAAGGGTGTCCATTTAATGTCTCTAGGCATGTCTTCTGTTGTACACTGCGTTACCCAGTCGATGGCAATGTTGAAAAGGATTGCAGCCATGACACACCCCAATTTACTCCTGTTCTGACTTCAAAACTGAGCTCACTGTGATCAACCCTGCATGTAAAGTTGAAATAAAAGCTTTTGATGATGTTGATTATACAGAGAGGGATTCCATATGCTCGCAGAATGCGCCATAAGCTGGTCCTGTGAATGCTATCAAAAGCCTTATGTAGAGTTACTGTTCCAATCTAAACATTGTTCTATTATGTTTCGTAGAGTGAAGATCTGGTCTGTGCATCCACGACCTTTCTGAAAACTGGCTTGCTCTTTTCTGAGAATGCTATCAACTGCCTCTGATATACCCTGGACCATGACCTTACACAATACTTTGCCTGGCACAGATAAAAGTGTGCTACCATGCCAGTTATTACAATCTCTGTGAGCGCCTTTCCCCCTCCAAAACCAGGTGTGAAGTCTCCTTCCTGAACAATACCCCTCAACATGCTAAGGGAAAGAAGAGCACTCATCATTATGTGTATCCCTCCATCCACTTATTCACATACAATTGGAGGCCAGGCCCTTCATCTTGGGCATGTTAGTGTCTAAATAGAGACGAGTGAATAATTGATTTTGGGTTGAACAAAGTATTTCATTCAACCCAAAATCAACTTTGTTTTTTCTTTTTCTTTCTCTCCCAACCCCCCATTTTGGGGTACTTTTTACCTTTAAAAAATTAGCTAAAAACAAATTTTCATTTTGAAACAAAAAGTCAAAACATAATGTTATGGTTCTTAAATTAAATTAAATGATTATTTTTGGCCAAAACTATTTGCCAAATTTGAACCAAATTCAAAAATACTGTGTCAACTCAAAACTGCTGTTCTTGGCAAATAAACTTATTTGTTCAACAAAAAATTCATCCACTTTTAGGCTTAATTCTACTGATTTGTAGTCATTCCCACCGCCTGGAGACTTTGACTGAAATAGCTCTGCTACTGTTTAGGTCTACTTGGAAGCTTCAGCTGTGTAAGAATGCAACTGCGTGCCTCTGGACTGTGGTGAAATATTGTAATCTCATATTACCTTACTCATGTCTTCCATTGGCTTCTTGTTCATGTCCAGATGCGATTTGTGGTGTCGGGATTAATCTTTAAAGACCAGAATTGATCAAGACCACACTATGTACTAGACTGATTCACATAGCTGTCATAAGGTAAACAAAGAACCACCTTTGATTCCTAGCATTCAACTCTCCAGATCCACTGGTAGGAGTTTCTTAGGGAATGTCTATACTACGGGATTAATCCCAATTTATATAATGCGAATTTTCTAAACAGATTGTATAAAGTTGAATGTATGCGGCCACACTAAGCACATTAATTCGGCAGTGTGCGTCCATGTACTGGGGCTAGCGTTGATTTTCGGGCGTTGCACTGCGGGTAGCTATCCCATAGCTATCCCATAGTTCCCACAGTCTCCTCCGCCCATTGGAATTCTGGATTGAGATCCCAATGCCTGATGGGGCTAAAAACATTGTCACGGGTGGTTCTGGGTACATCCTCCCCCCTCTCCAGGGAAGCAACGGCAGACAACTGTTTCGCACCTTTTTCCTGGGTGAACAGTGCAGACGCCATACCATGGCAAGCATGGAGCCAGCTCAGCTCAAGACAGCAGTCATGAACATTGTAAACACCTCGCGCGTTATCATGCAGTTTATGCTGAACCAGAACCTGCAAAACCAGGCGGCGAGGAGTAGGCTACGGCAGTGCGGCGGCAAGAGTGATGAGGACATGGACAGGGAATTCTATCAAACCATGGGACCCAGTGCTTTGGAGATCATGCTGTTAATGGGGCAGGTTATAGCCATGGAACGCCGATTCTGGGCCCAGGAAACAAGCACAGACTGGTGGGACCGCATAGTGTTGCAGATGTGGAACGATTCTCTGTGGCTGCGAAACTTTCGCATGCGTAAGGGCACTTTCTTGGAACTTTGTGACTTGCTTCCGCCCCTCCACCCCCCACTCCCCACCCCGTACTTGGCTAACTGCAGGGAAGGATTTCTTTTCAGCCACAGGAAAACAGCCCAGTAGGAACGGCCACCTCTGTCCTCTTAATTAAATTCCCGTATTTCAACCAGGTTACCATGAGCGATATCACTCTCCTGAGGATTACACAGTGAGATAAAGAACGGATGTTGCTTGAATGCCAGCAAACACCGGGACCATACGCTGCCAGGCTTTGTCATGCAATGATACCAGATTACTTGCTACTAGCATGGTGTGGTCAAGTGTCCTACCATGGAGGACGAAATAAGGCTGCACTGCCCAGAAACCTTCTGCAAAGGCTTTTGGAGTACCTCCAGGAGAGCTTCATGGAGATGTCCCTGGCAGATTTCCGCTCCATCCCCAGACACGTTAACAGACTTTTCCAGTAGCTGTACTGGCCGCGATTGCATCCCAAGTCCTCAGGGCAAAGTAATCATTAAAAATGCTTGCTTTTAAAACAAGTTTTATATTTTAAAAGGTAAACTCCCCTGAGGTCCCTTCCATTGGGTCATGGTCTTGGATACTGGCTTGGGAGGGTTGGGAGGGTACTTCAGTCAGGCTGAGAAAAAGATCCTGGCTGTTGGGGAGAATGGAGTGCTGTGTGCTCTCCGCAAGCTCGTCCTCCTCCTCCTCCTCTTCTTCCCCGTCCACAGAATCCTCAGGTGTAGCTGATGAGATTACCCCCGCCTCGGAATCCACGGTCAGAGGTGGGGTAATGGTGGTGTTCCCCCCTAGAACTGCATGCAGCTCAGCGTAGAAGTGGCATATCCGCGTCTCTGACCCGGAGCGACCGTTTGCCTCCTTTGTTTTTTAATAGCTTGTCTGAGCTCCTTGACTTTCACACGGCACTGATCTGAGTCCCTATTGTGGCCTCTCTCCATCATGCCCTTGGAGATTTTTTCAAAAGTTTTGGCATTTAGTCTTTTCGAACGAAGTTCTGCTAGCACTGAATCCTCTCCCCATATAGCGATCAGATCCAGTACCTCCCGTACGGTCCATGCTGGTGCTCTTTTTCGATTATCGGCCTGCATGGTTACCTGTGCTGATGAGCTCTCTGTGGTCACCTGTGCTGTCCACGCTGGGCAAACAGAAAATGAAATTCAAATGTTCGTGGGGCTTTTCCTGTCTACCTGGCCAGTGCATCCGAGTTCAGATTGCTGTCCAGAGCGGTCACAATGGTGCACTGTGGGATAGCTCCCGGAGGCCAATACCATTGAATTGCGGCCACACTAACCCTAATTCGAAATGACAATATAGATTTTGGCGCTACTCCGCTTGTCAGGGTGGAGTACAGAAATTGATTTTAAGAGCCTTTTATTTCGAAATAAATGGCTTTGTTGTGTGCACGGGTGCAGGGTTAATTCGATTTAACGCTGCTAAATCCGAATTAAAGTCATAGTGTAGAGGAGGCCTTAGTTGAGGATACTTCTACTAGTATTCATACCCAAGTGTAACAAGTGTCAGAACATGACATTTTGACTTTGTGAAGTTTTGTTTTGTTTTTCTGCTTATGTTTTCCTATAAAGTGGATTTTTTAAAAAATGGTACCCATATTATACACACAAACTTCATACCTCAGCAACTATCTATAGTAGCAACAAGCACTTGAAATAATAATTTAACTACATAAAATTAACTATGCATACAGTAATACTTGCATTGTGGAGGAGGTCAGGATGCTATTCAACAGTCCAGTTAAAGCAGTCCAAAAGTATGTATTGTTTGTCCTAAATATTTAAGACTGAGGTGTTAAAAAGCAGCATTTTTATCATCTGTTTGTACTACAAAATACATTATCTTTAAGCTGGGATCAGGTACAGCACAACAAATTGAAGGAATTAATGAAGTCATAGTAATCAATTGATCAGTTAGAATGACCAATACATCCCTTTCTAAGAACACATTTGCTGAATCATTATCCATGTCAGATATGCCTTCAAATAAATCATGGTTTGACAGTAACAAGAATGAATGAAATGTACAAATGTGCGCTCCTGTAGTAACTTCATAAGTTGATCAATTTTATGAACATTTGACTCTGATGAATGAGACAACTGATATATGTGAACCTCAGGTATAAATACATTACACCTATTCACACTGGCATTTTAAACTCTCTTTTGAGAATTATTTAAAATTAAATACCCAACATAACATCAGAATATAGGTTTTAGCAACTTAAGGACAAGTTATTAATTACAAAACTTGTCAAAAGCTGGCAGATAAAGGAATGGCATATCTATAGCTGTAAATTATATGTACACAGTGCAGGGGTAGTAGCCATATTAGACTATAAACATTTACTACATCCACTCTCTGACACTGGGCTATGCCTTGAATCTGTGATGACCTTCCCACATGCAAACCCCTTCCATTGTACTACCGAAGGTGAGTAGTATTCAATTACTTCAACAGGGGTACAGGAAGCCATAGGGATCCATTCACCCAGAGCTCATTGTTCGGCAAGGGCCATAATTCATACTGTGCCTCTTTGTGCTATAGCTAATATTCTAGTGCATAGTTATGCCACTACTGATTTTTCATCTCCCTCCTGTTGTAACAGCCTCAATAACTGGAATATTGGCTCCTCTGTAAGCCGTAGGAGCGATAAGCCAGATTCTTAGCCTAGCTACATGTTCTGCAATAGTGTTCTCCCCCCCCCAATAACAGATTGAACATGCCACCATAATAATTTCGTTTGAATAGCTGGAGCTTTAAATAAAGAAGCTGAATGGGTGGCTAAATACAACCCCACAGTATTGATAGGCTGTAAGTCTCCAGTGTTGTCAATTATATTTTTATAGCTGGATATATCTCCTCTAGTGATATCTTTTTAGGGTTCTGCATAGTTGGCTCCTAACATCTTTTTTTATATCAATAGCCAATCTCCCGAGATACTCCCCGTACATATAAAACTCAGATAAACAGGCATACATTTTTTTTTGCATGCAATACATGTTTATATTGAGAGTCCTCATCTCAATATTTCTGACAAACTTCTTTAGTGAAAGGAATGAGTTCCTCAGTAGGAAGGAAGAAATCTTGAGGCACATGTTTAACATTTTCTAAAGCTAACATAACAACAGGATCCATATAGAAGAGAATCAGACAAATAACATTCATCATGTCATGTCACTACTGAATTTTAAAGAATCACATCACAAGATGAAACAAAATATCTAGCATATAAAGTTCAACAGTGTGGATGTTACTTAACTTCCAGGAGTTTAGTTGCAAGAATCAAGGGTTTGGTTTTTTACTCTGGAATATATCTATATATTTTTAGAATTATTTTTTTTGTGAGACTCTTCACCTTCCTTGTTCTGTGGATGAGAAATATGAGTGTCTGTTTCCAAGAGACTCTGAAGTTAAGCTGACAATTATTTTAAATACCATTTTATCCTTAAACTTTCAGGTTCAGTTCACTGGTAAAGTGTAACATTTATGAAAAAATTTCTACAGATTCTGCTTTTTAATGGTGAAACTGTGCTAAAGGGTTTTGTTGGTATTTGTCAGACAGTGTAACATCAGGGCCAAAACTACAGTCCTCACTCAGTCAAAATTTCCATTCATGTCAGACTTTATTTGTGGGGGTAGCTTGAGAAAGACCGTACATTGAAATCAACAGAAGTTTTGCCTTCATGAGAACTGAGTAATGACTGCAGAATATGGCTTGTTGTAAGAATCTTTAAACCTAATTTTTTTCTTCATCTTTGTAAAGAAAATCAAAATTCAGTATTTAAATACCAAACATTTCCCAAATCCAACAGCTGAAGCTGAGACTTTGAGATAAAAAATGGAACGCTCTGAAAGACTTTTCGAGAGATAGAAAGAGTATTTTGTGCTTCAGCTTTAAACCATACTGAGATCTGATAGAATGGAAAAGCTAAAGAAGAGATTAGCAACTTGAAAAAATAGCCATTTCAAAGCAGCTCATTGATTTCTAAAGAACCATTCACTAAAAAGACATTTTAAACACAAATGGCAAAGTTACTACCTGTAGGACAGTGGCCAAACCAAACCTGCAGTACTGTGTAAGGAGGGAGGAAACAATAATTATCTCACCAGTGAGTGAGCACTTGCTGGCACAGTAAGTGACAACACATAGAAAAAAAGGTGCTACTAAAAACAGCTGTTCCCAAATGCAGTATAACTAACTTTAAAATAATGTTACATTTTAAGGGAATTTAGTGGTTGTGAAAAATGCAAGGTTGATAGTACTGAAAACTGAAGATCTTTATTCATAGAACAGGTATATGATATGTGCAGCAGAACTAAATGATTCTTCACACTGCTGTACAATTTCTCTGACTTCTCTTCTGAAATTGAGAACGAAGGAACCAGTTAATGCCACTGGATCACAGCCATATAGTTGTGATATTGTTTTTTGTGGTGTGGGACCTGTACACAGGTAAAAGGAACGAGACCATCACCATATTTCACACAGGCCACTGAACAGCCACATCAGGTAGTAACTTTGTGACTAGTACCTACTATGATGGACTGTACTTAGCATAGTGACTTACAGAAACGCTTCTTCTGAGCTATTCAGTCACCTCCCACATAACATTTTAGAAAGCATTATGGAAGTGCCAGTCATGACACAATAGTGACATCTGAGTTCATTTTGCACTTAAAAACAGAGATATGGCATATTGTCCCCAAATTTACAGTACGTATTCTGAGTATAGAATAAATTTTCCTGATGATTTACAAGTAAATCTGTTAGAGTTAAAATAAAAATTGAGTCCTCTAAGAAATTTAGCTCCTGTGTCAATCTGTGTGTGTGTGTGTGTGTGAGAGAGTTGAATGATTTTTACAGAATGTTTCAGATTCTTCAGACTTGCAATATATTTAATATTAATTAAAATCTTGTGTGTAGGCTAAATTTGAAGAAATAGGCTGTACTTAAGTCATTAATTAATATGATATCTAATTGTTATGATTAGATAGCCTACAGGCAGGCTCAGGTCATGAGCTCAGGCAACCCTCAAGAGGGGGCCATTGTGATATCAGAGTAACTCAACCAATCACCAGGCCTAATTCACCTACAGTTCTATTCGTTGTAATGAGTCACTGATATGAGGGATATTGGACAGAGTCCAATCCTGCTTTAAGTGCAAAATGTGTCAAGATTTCTCAATGGTAGATGGCTTTGCCCAACTGTCACTGCTTTGCAAAACTTTCATTGCCACAGACTAACTTGGACATCAGTGGCTGAAAGGCTCCCCATGATGATGGATTGAAGAAGTATTGCCAAGAGAACTGAGGCAACAGTGCAATGGGAACCATTGAAAGCCAGAGATGCTGGGACTAAAGAACGGAGCTCTCCCAGCTCTGTTTCACAAAGCATTGATCTCTAACAATATTGCAATGGGCCTTATTCACCTGTCTGTTTTTGGCTGCTTTGCTCTGCTCTGGAGATTGTGCAGATTAGACAGAGTTTACACCTGGAGTGGGAGCCTAAATGCCCAAAGCCAAGAACAATGCATAGACTCTACCTGTCCCCAGCAAGTGAAGAGCACATTTTGATCTCCTCAGGACAGACTGGGGAGCATCCAACAGGGAGAACTAACGAGATCTGTGACAGTACCCTTTCTTATTTGATCTCCATAACTACTATCATCTCATTTCTACTTTGATTGTAGTTTACTTATCCCATTAGTTCACTTACACCAGGGGTGGCCAACCTATGGCTCCGGAGCTACATGTGGCTCTTCAGAAGTTAATATGCAGCTCCTTGTATAGGCATCAACTCTAGGGCTGGAGCTACAGGCACCAACTTTCCAATGTGCCAGGGGAATGCTCACTGCTCAACCCCTGGCTCTGCCACAGGCCCTGCCCCCACTGCACCCCTTCCCGCCCCCTCCACTGAGCCTGCCGTGCCCTGACTCCTCCCCTCCCCTCCAGAGCCTCTTGCACGCCACGAAACAGCTGATCTGGAGGTGCGAGACGCTGATCAGCAGGGCTGCCGGTCGGCAGGAGGCACTGGGAGCGGGGGTGGGGGAGGGAGCTGATGGTGGGCTGCTGACGTATTACTGTGGCTCTTTGGCAATGTACATATTGGTAAATTCTTGCTTCTTCTCCGGCTCAGGTTGGCCACCCCGACTTACACCATTACATTTAGGAGAAAACTGGGAGTTAAATTCACAATCATAAGTAGGAAGAGATTTTAAAATTTACTAGGAGTCTTGTTTGAGTATAATTTTCCAAAATGATTCACAAGGTATGCAGGATGCTAGCATGACTTCAGACAGACAGGTTAAAGCGATTTTTTTTCAAAATCACCTCACTTAAGAGCCTGTGTGACCTTGGTGAATGACAGATGTGCTCAGGATGTCAGTACTTTGAAATAGTCTTGTCATCAAAATCATGAGTTTTGCAGTAAGCGAATAGAAAACAATGAGAAGGTATATGACACTGTACATTTACTGCACAGAGGTGATGATTTTAAGCAGAAACCTCACAACATTATCGAATGTAGTCTGTTCTTTTGTTGAGAAAATGGAGGACTATAGTACACTGACTGAGGCTAATGATTAATGACTGGTGCACAGATGTGATAGAAATTGCTACCAATGCACACACAGGTTTGTCGGATTCCCCTTGACCCTTGTGCCTAAGTGGAACCCCAGTGAAGTCCCCTGCTCTGACCACCAGAACAGGTTGCACCACGAAAACAGGAGCCACCATTTTGAAAATGTTATGTCATTAAAAGTTGTAAAGTGTTGCACTTTATTTGAAGTCTGAACAGTTAATCTGATTTTGGAGGGGTCTAAAGTAATTTCAAATTCTTGGATGAAACACACTATACAAGTTATAAGTACCATTTTTAATAAATAGTCTTACTTGTGCACCCAAATATTTGCCGTTGATTGACCGTAATCCAAATTGAATCTCAAGGCTACAGGTGTAAGTACAAATGATTCACATTTAGAAGTGCTCAGCATAATCAATTCAGAAATCTTAAGTGTGTATGAACTGAAACAAGCTTAGTTAATTGTTAATCAATGGGATGTATCCTGGGAGAGAGAATGTTTTGAAACAGGGTATGGATAAATAGTAAACCTCATATGCAGTCTTGGAAAAAGAGGTTAAAATACACAGCCTAAAAAGATTAGGGAGACACAAAGGCTTGGGAAAGACAGAATTAGATCTTCCTATCTAATAGTGAATAATATCCCCCTGCTAATATCTCACCACAGTTTTCACCTTTACCCTTTTTCTGGTTTAATTAAACATCTAGAAAAAAATTACTTATCCTCTGTATTTAGTTTATGCAAAGTGCATAGACATAAATATTTAAACTTTATAGAGTGATGCGAGTTAGCTGCTGGTTGCCACATCTGGATATTTGGAAATGCATTTAGAATTATGTTTATAATAACTTAGTAAGTCTGGCATTTATTGTATGAGAAGTTTTGATCTCACAGAACTGCACACAAACTAAGACATGTCCCTATCATTTAGTCTGTAGTGTAGCAAACTGTTGCCCCATATCTTTGATAGATACACTGTGATGGAGTCAAAAGTGAGAGTCAGAAGGTGGGATTTGGAAGTAGTAAAGGGAAGGTGAATTTGAGAATTTAGATGGCAATGAATGAGAATTTATTCAGCCACTTTATATTAGCATTATAGATTACATGAAGGGTTTTAACTGTCATAGGCAAATGTCAGGGACTCTGTTTTATATGTGATCCAGTGTGCAGTTAGATTACTACACATCTTGTGTATAAATTAAAGTGAATTTGTGTCTGATATTTTTCTTAAGATTGCTTTCTCTCACCATATCTTTTACATCTGTCAGATGATGAGATGACATGAAGCCAATGCAGTTGCTGAATGCAGATTTGTGTTGGGATGCTCAGTAATATTAAACATGCAGACAATGTGATTCTTATCTCTGGCATACAAAGGGTTCTGCATAGCCTCACAAAGATTAATTACAGCTCACATCAATTTTGGCCTCTAGATGTCATGTAAAGAACATAACACTAAAGAGGAAGCTGCAGAATTTTGATTATGTCCACCAGAAAGTGAGAGTAAGAAGAAGGAAGTCCAATTTTTAATAGGTGTGGGTTTTGCTTTGGTTTTTCTTTTTCCCCCTGAGCAGAGTACTTAAAAGGCAAGTAGGAAGAAATAAGTATAATGGAGGAAATGTTACTGAATGGACAGGATTTCAACAAGTCTGCTCATAAGATTAAAGGAAAATAGATGAGGTTAGAGAGCTCATGTACTTCACATCACTGATTTCCAGAACTGGAAATGATACAGATAAGAGTTGTCAAGGGGATAGCACAAATATATCTGTATGTCTGACTCTTTGTGGGAAACTCTACCTTACATTTCCAGACTTTTTTTTTCAAAATCCATTTGGAAAGCACAAGTGAAATATTTTTCCATCAAACATTTTTATCCACATTTTCAAATTATGTGGCACAATATGCAGTACAAATACTTTATTCCTTAATACTTTTTATCCAAGAACTGCTTTACAATCAATAACTATATAAGTAAGGCATGTAAATTTCCTAGCAGAAACTGATACGGATGAGCTTTTATGACCAAACTAAAGAATAGTTGTTGTGGACAATTACAATTTAGTAGGATTCTCTTTCTTTTCTAAAGCACACTTTCTGTGGTGTTTGTAAAAGGTGCTGGGTTGACAAGCCCTGGGGGCTGTGACTGCCATAGTTAAAATAAAAGAGGGCAGTAACTCACTAGAAAATTTGGGCCGTCAGGCAAAATCCAAACTTCTTTTTGGTCTGGAGATCAGCTACCAGATCTTTCTGCTGATTCAGACCAGGCAGGAGAATGGCATCTAGCTGCCCTGGGACTGCTCTCGCTTAGTATGAATGGGCAAGAGAGGATTGTGGATGACCAAGAACTCTGGCCTTTCAATGGGATCCCACCCACTAATGTTCTACAGCTCATGATGCAGGAAGGCACCCAGCTACTTATCTCACCCCTGGGACCTCCTCTACCCTTCTTGCTCAAGCAGTCCCTGGAGAGAGGGAAGGCTCCCAAGAAGAGAAGCAGCTGAGGAGGCATGTGACTTTCTTTTTGGTGCAATAGAACAAGGGAACTGAGTCTGATGCTGAAGTTATTCTTGTGGCATAGCAGGAGAGAAACCAGTCTGGTCCCTCCTGCATCCAATAGCTTGCCCAAAATATAACAGTCCTATTGACCTGTCTCCAGAGGGAATACAATTTAAAAAAAAATATGCAGACCCCAAACTGAGAAAAAATGTCTAAATGCACATTAATCTAGTGATTAGGAAATCTTTAAATATTTAGCATTTGGATGTTTACCCAACCCTGTGAAGAAACCTCACCAGAGACCACATCCATTATGCCCCTATGGAATTCCCTTTCACATATATGTATCTGTCTATAATATTTTGCTAGCCCCTGTAGTATTTTCAGAGGACTGCCATGCTCAGCAACTGCCCCCCCCCACCCCCCAGTCAGATGTCCTTGGTGGTATAAGGCCAATAAATAAATTTACAATACACAGTCCCCACCTAACTGCAACTTAGAGTAGAAGAGAACAATTCTTTGTTACTATCATTGACCAATTTTTCCCCTCACTGGCTCAGAACAAGAACACAAAATATTCTTCCTCTGAAAAAGTGTATCGACATCTCATCAACTAATCTTCCCTTCCTGGCCACATGGAATAGATTCAATCAATCAGGGAACCAGAGTACATTCTACATGCTTTAAACAAACTCATAATAACTAATAAAATGAGACTGTAAACAAATCACAACCAACAAACTCAGCTTGAAATTGAAAAGTAACGTGAAAGTTTGTCATTTCAACATTTTTTTAAATAATTGAATATGTTTAAACATTTGTAATATTGCTGCAGGTCTATGAACAGTGAGAAATGGAAGCAAGGCAAATTTCAATTAAAATTATTTCATCCAGTTTTTGTTACCCATCTGACATGCGGCCCTCCCCCTAAAATACTGCTTTGCTTCTGGAGTGAGAGATCACAGAGTACTGTGAATTTGAACTAACAACCATAATCTGTTAGTGCTAGTCTATAAATCATCTCTAAGGCCTGCAAAAAAGGAGCATTATAGAGTAGTCCAATGAAGACCAAACATGTCACCTTTATGACATACCTATTTGATCCTAACTATGTAGTTAGGTTCCTATCATTTCCCCATGACTTGGCCACCATCCAAATCCTACTGCAAATTGACCAGACTGGTATTTCATGCTCCCCCCCGCATCCCGAAACTATTACATGTAGTTTTGCTCTCATGCTGATCATTTCTGCAACTGAATACAAATCACATTTCTAAGATTCTTTGTGGATACTGATGTATCATGTCAGGTTGCCTCAGTCAAAACCGCTAATGTTATGTGACATTAGTTTGTAATGAAATGTATAACAAAGCAGTTACATTTGTAAAAATATATGGGTTAAATGATACCAACTCAAGGCCTTTCATAGATAATTGGCAGAGATTTCTGCTGGCAGGTTCTATTTTGAAGAGTCCCAGATTTCTGCTAAGTTATTTGGCATCTGGCACATCAATGCTTTGTAGGATGAGTTCAGAAATGTTTTGAATCATAATTTATAAGTGACCAGGTTTTTCTCTATAGTATTGTGAAAAGAAGAAAAAAGAAAACTTTAAAAGACAAAGTAATAAAGTGTTTTTATGTTGCTGGTGATGTGTTCTTGTTTTTGTTTCAATAAAGGCTTCTAAACCTGAGAAAGAGCAAACATTTCTCCCGTTGGAAGTTATTGAGAGTGAAATACAAATGTACTTCTAAAAACATTGGTTTTATATCCTGAAATTACGTGAAAATATGTAGTTCGATTCCTGGTTAATTTGATCCTCCATTTCATTTGATCAAAACCTCAGGAATTATATCAGTTGTATTAAAAATAGCAAAACTTTCACTCTTTATTTTGATTAATTTATTTTGACCACCTTAGGCAAGCAATATAGGATAATTCAATCACTGGCTATAAAACATCATCATTTTAATTAATTATGAAGATGAACATTTTGAATGAGATCAGAGATAAAAGCCCAAGGAAGAAAACCCATTTGGTAATAAAAATTACAATTAAAAGTTGTGCTATTAAGACATTGTGACTAAAAAAAATGTTAGTTCTACTATGTTATTGCAACCCACTTCCTGCTACCTTCACCATGCTATACAATCTGTGATGTGCATCCTGACATCTGGTTATACTATATGGATACATATGGTTAAGATTTCAATGAATATGATAGGAACATCTTTTATCAAAATAAGGGGAAATCAATCTGTGCTTCTCAGCTGCACGTATCTCATGAGTATATCTGGCTTTCTAAAGGCCATATTTTCAAAAGAGCTCAGCGTTGGGGGATTAAATCTTTTGAAAATCTGGCAGAAAGAGTCTCTCTCCCACTATCTTTCTTCATAGACATTGGTCCCAGATATAACTGATGGATATGGTAATAAGAATGCTGGAAGCCACTAAAGGTTTGCGACCACTAGGGCACTGATGCCAACACCAATTTCATTTCAAACTTGTTCAACAAAACTTCAAACTTCATTACCCTATCAGTGCCTTGCCATATGGGAGTTGTAGTCCTCCTGAAAACTGGCCCCATAGAAGAGAATGGTGGGAGGGAGAGCTCAAACTACATCACCCAATGTAGATTTCTGACAGCACTGCATGGTGCGTCATAGGAGTGACGATCCAGGGTGCATTACGGGAGATGTAGTCCATCTGGGGAACCTATCTGTCCCATAGTGGAGAATGGGGGCATCAGGCTCCCAAGCTACAACTTCCATGAGACAACATGCCACCATAGAAAAATGCAGTATCATATTGAACAGACTTGAATCAAAGTATTGCAGATAAATTCAATCAACTGAAACACTGGAAATAACGAAAAGTGAACATTTTTCAAAATCATCATGTTGCAGAAAAATTATGAAATTTCAATTTTTCATTATTATTGGGGACAAAAATAAATGTTGAAATGTCAGAATTTCCCATGGGATGGAATTCTATTGTTGTGTAAGGATATGGGCATGGCTGAAGGAACCAAAGGCCATACTCCATTTTGGTAGGAAGGGTTCTATACTGCTGAGCTCTGAACAGACTATGGCTTACAACTACTGTGTTATGTACTGTTTCAAGAAAAATAATTTAACTAAGAAAATAAATTGTGGTAGTATTTATTTGTCTACTCATCCAGGCCTTCCTCCCCTCTTTCTCCCTTGCAAGCTCCTGCTCCTCATACTTCCTCTTGAACCTTTTTACTGTTAAACAGTCACATGCTGACAATTCATATGAGGATGATCTATAACACGAAGCGTGCAGCCATAATGACTTTCTTTGCATCAATGTCACAGTATTATTCTGGGTATCCATTGTGACTGAATTTTTAACTAAATAAGTTTCAAAATTTACTCTTGTTTTTAAACTGAAATTGCTGAAAGGCTCCAACATAGGATAATCCAAGTAGCATTTGGAGTGGGCTCAGAATGTACTCAAACATTTAAATTCATCTTAAGTGAAAAACTCTGATAATTGGGGGAAAAAATTCTCCCAGATTGGTACATCAGTCTAATTACATTTATTGTACGTTGCTTAGCTTTAATTGTAGTTGCTCAGTATAGCCCTGAGGTTTACCTCTGTCCTCTGGTACAGCATGTTTGCATCTTAGCTTGTAAAATCATCAGTTGTTCAGAAGCATACATGCAGCAGCTGATTTTACAAAAGGTGTGTTCAGTCATGATGCGTACTGCAAGCAAGCCAGGATCGAGCCCTACATTTTGAGTAAGATTATTTACAGTAATTCTCAAATAAGAATAAACTGCAAAACTTATCATCGTATGTTTTTACATGCAGTCTACAATGATTATAAACAAGACAGTTTATCCTTCTTTCATTAAATTTTCTTTTTAAAGGAAGAGTATAGGTTTTGATTATTAATCAATCTATGGCTACAAAGATTCTCTGTAATTGATTAGGGGACAGGGACAAGTTTGTTTTTTCACAAGCTTGCAAAGTTTAGGAGGAGAAAATCTTTCTATTTTTTGGTTCAAAATTTTATTCTGATTTCTTTTCCCAGCCTCTCACCACATATTTTTTCATGAACAGAGACCTCCGTTGTAGAGACAATGCTTGGAGTAACATTCACTGAAACATGCCTCCTCTTTCTCTTCTTCCTACAATAGTTATGCAAGTTACCCACATTTTTCAAGTATTCTTAGTAGTTTTAATATTTTAAATTCAAATCCCAAACTCTATTGAAATAGATTGTTTAGGAAGAGTACCAGATTTTAATTTTAAGCCTTTCTTTAAAGTTTTGAAAATACAACAAAAACCTAATGTAAATCATTTAAAATACTTTTATTATTTTTTAAATTTAATTATTATAAGAACAGTATCACCGTATTAAAACTTAATTACCTTACTCTCTTTTTGGCTTCGTGACAATGTTCCTAAAGTGCTAAATATTCATGTAACATGCTACCTCACCCTGTAATATCAGCATATTTATGGAAAGAAATTGTAATCCCCTTTACTGGCTCAGGTTAATTCCAATAAAATATTAAATCCATTTTCTAATCTAAATGAGTTCATTAGGAAAGGCATGGTACTGAGAATACCATACTCTCTACAGAGTTCAGCTTCATTACATTTCAGCACTGTGCATTTTCAGAGCTGTTGTACTACATTTATGAGGATTTATCTGTACTGTTCCAAAAACATTCATCCTAATTTTACTCCTTCTGTGCATGCTAATCATGAATATGTTAAGTGGAAATACTAAGCTTGCAGCCAATCTCATCCCCAGATGGGTTCAAGTTATGATTACAGAAGCAAATTTGCCATAAGCACTCTTAAAGCAGGGCCAGTGAGGAGGAAATGAAGGTTTGGAGCTACACTGAAGAGAAAAAACAATTTGATACAGAGGAGAAATGTCATAAGATGCTTGGGGGACTGGTATTTCCAGTTTGCTGTAAACCATTTAACTTGTACTGAGCTTTGAAATGTTATAAATAGAACTCTTAAAGAATATAAAACAAAGCTACACATTAAGGGCCAGATTCTGACACCCCACTGGAGTTGTGTAGCACCTTGTTACATAAGTAGGTTCTATTGATTCCAGTAGAACTACTTATGGAATAAGGTACTACTCAATGTAAGGGCCTCAGAATCTGGTTCTAAATCATCATTAACATTAGCTTCATGTAATCCATAAAGCCACGCATATTTATTTATTTTTTACTTTCAGCTTTACAAAAATCATTGTGGTAGCAGTGTTTGATGCTATTTCCCTATTAATATCGTGGACTTTTAAAAAGCCTAGGAACAAGCAATGGCCTAAATTTTAGGTAACAAAGGATATTCTCAAATCAGATATATTCAAGTAGCAAATAACATGCATTCACACTGTTTGCCAGTAAAGTAAAATGACCCATTTCTTGCAGATACATAGTAGCTTTTTTCTTATCATTCAGGAGAAGAAAAAAATCATTCCCTTTATATTGTTGATGAGATTTGATTTGTGTGTCCTGCTGCATCAGAAAGTCAATGAAACTTTTAAACACACACACACACAAACCCCTATGACAGAATTGCGGATGACAGCATGGGTTAGCGTTTGACTTACATTTAGGAACCGTACCACGTATTATTAAAAACAAAGATATTCTCAAGGAGACAAGTAGTGACTTTCTACTACTAACCAGAGTTCAGATACACATGGGCAATAAATTGGCTCTGTCTTCTACCTCTAAAGAGTGGAAGTGGATTGCTAGTAACTTGGAGGACATCCATAGTGAAAACTCGTCGGATTAAACAAACTGGCCACTGGTTGTCACTGTTGCCCCATAAAACCATAGCTGCAGATGAATGCTTTCAAAAGTGGCCCTTAAACACCAAAATTTAGAAACAAAATTTATTAGCTGCATACAATATTTAGAAGAGACAGATTAGGAGTTTTTAGATCATCTCATCACATGATCTGATATAAGTAGTCGCTGAATTCCAGTAGTTTTACAAACTGCATGAGGGTGTTAAATAGAGTAGGTTGTCAAAGACAGATGATTTTAATCAAACAAGAACATTCTGTTTAAGATTAGCAGGGTGAGAGATCAATGGGATTGTCAACCCTACATCCTGCAATATTCTGCTACAATTCTTATTCTGCTATTAGAGTTGCAGGGGGCACATGATATTGAAGGAACTAATTCCATAACCATCTATGAAAACCAGAGAAAGAGGTTGGCAGGAGCCAAAAAATCACCTTGACATTTTCAGTCGTGGACTCCTACTTTGCCAGAGAGGGAAAGGATTTTAATGAAGTATGTTAAAAAAACAGATTGGGATCCACTTACATGAGAGGAGAAACTAAATTTTGAAGGTCAAAGAATATTGATGGAATTTCTTTATGCAAAGGTGTTCCTGAAAATATGATTGCAATACTCCATCAGAGGGAAAAGATATACAATAACATCCAGTTAAGTATCCTCCTGATAAGTGTCACACCTGCTTAATTGGAAGGACTACTAAGGCACACACTCAGTGCAGCATATTTCAGTGACTAATTAATGGATAAGTGGCACATCAAATCTACTTAATTCGTACTTCCAGTGTTGCCCAGTAATGTTTGCTTGCATACTTTTTCACTGTAGTTATTTCCTCAATTCAAATTGCTTGAATATCTGCCCCCCACAGTATATTCCTATAAGCCCAAATAATCATTTAATTGACCCAATTATTTCTGTTTCCACTGAAAAATGCCAACAAACTGGATTCCACTATAGAGAAATTCTCATATTTCTGACACTGAAACATGCTTTCTATGAGCTCAAAAGGTAAGAAAATAAAAATGGAAAATAAAAATCAGAATAAAAGAAAATACACAGTAGGTGATGGAATCACAAAAGTTTCTGGGGAATGAACGGGCCAGAAGACAACAAGCTTTCCATTTAATCACATACACAGTTCTACCTTAAAACAAAATGTCAGCTATAGTTTATCATAACAATGTAGCTTCCTCAACAATCCAATGGCAAAGGGATATGAATTAATGGCTCATTAGAAATCCTTGTTTTCTAAAATGTGGAAATTTTCCTGTTTTTATAAGAGAGGCAGGGCCGCACAGAAGGGGGGGGTGGCAAGTGGGGCAATTTGCCCCGGGCCCCACAGGGCCCCCACAAGAGTTTTTCAGGGCCCCTAGAGCGGGGTCCTTCACTCGCTCCAGGGGCCCCAGAAAACTCTCGCGGGGCCCGGAGCTCCTTCCGCTCTGGGTCTTTGGCAGCAATTCGGCAGCTGGGGGGTCCTTTCGCTCCGGGACCCGCCGCCGAAGTGCCGGGTCTTTGGCGGCAATTCGGCAGCGGGGGGGGCCCCCCGCCGCCGAAGACCCCAAGCCCCTTGAATTTTCTGAGCAGCCCTGAAGAGAGGGATTCATAGTACTGTCTAGAGCCAGGTACAGTACAATGATTTTCTGTGCACATTTTATACTATGCCCCTCACACCTGATCTTAATTACTGTACTTTTGTTGTATCCACCAGGCAAGGTATTAACAAACTTTAACAGAACTTTATTTACAGTGGAACTTTATTTACTCTTTACCAAGCTGTAGCTGCACACTGTAACTCTCACAGCCTCCTCAACTCCTCTCCCCTCCTTCCTGTTTCCTGTCCTTTCAGACTCCCAACAGCCAGTGCTCCCCGTTCTAATAATCACATGCAGCATCTAAACACCACAACTTTGCTTACTCTAGTCCTTATTAACTCATCTGTGTATGTTGCCAGTTGCTCTGACTGAATTGTGTGGAGTGGTTTTGTAATGCAGGTGAGCATCCAGTGAGTTCTACAGTGAACACCTACTTTTTCTTGCAAAATAAGCCAAAATTTCAGACTTATTGGGTT
This sequence comes from Trachemys scripta elegans, assembly GCF_013100865.1. NCBI lineage: Eukaryota > Metazoa > Chordata > Testudines > Emydidae > Trachemys > Trachemys scripta. The sequence continues at coordinate 169,465,784 of NC_048298.1, read as the reverse complement.
TTTAATAACTACCATCATTTCAACTATATGTTCAGTAATAGGGTAAACATTTAGTTGAACTGTGGGAGTATGTTTTAAAGCTCTCTGTATATGTGAATTTCAGATGATTCATAATTTTACATTTCATTATATTCACTTATTTTCCGCTCCCAAAACAGCTGCTGTGCGTTTCTACAGTATGTTCTATTCTCATACAAAACATTTCAAGTCAGAAAAGAGGAACTTCTATGCCAATTGTTTTATTTTAACACTTTTAGAAAGAAGTGACAAGAGTATAAGATAAATCACCTTTCATCAGTATAGCAGAATGGAAAGTTGGTAGGGTATTCATAAGCCATATAAGATAACACTGCTCTACAGCCAAAATGCTTCTGAAATAAATGTAGTCAAACTTTATTAATTCTGGGTCACTGAGAACAAAAATGATGCTTAAAATTGTTGATTGGCTCTAGTTTTCAAGATATGCTATTGGGTCAGTATATACGACCCTTGATTTGGGAATGGCGGAGGATAAGTGAGTTATAAAGGGAAGGGAACTCAATTTAAACCAGAAATGACTAAAATACATCTTTGACTGGATCTATGAATAAATCTATGACGGGGTTTGGACAGTACTTGCTTTTTAGGCAAAACAATGAATGATGCAATCTGAAGCTGGTATTGCGTCATATATGATATGAATTGCATCATGTTATTCCTAGAAGTCATGGATGATGCAATCATAACGAAGCTTCCATCACTCTGCTGAACAAATTGCCCTATATCAGCTCTAGAAATCATACAGTGTCGTGCTCTTTTATTTGTCAGTGTTTGATTTTGCAAAGGGACACATTTCTGCTTAGCCAAAGTGAGCAGAGATGCTTCATACTTGTGTGAACAGTGCAGATAATTTCTGCTATGTTTGTGGTGAAGTGACTTTTGCATCACAAAAGCGCAGTATAACCATATGGTTAAGAAAGCCTATCACCTTTATTTTGGCTGCAAAATTGGAGATCAGGACAAGAGGTGGGCCCCACACATATGCTGCAACACTTGTGCAACAAATCTTCGCCAGTGGTTGAACAGGAAAAGGAAATTATGCCTTTTGCAGTGCCAATGATTTGGAGAGAGCCAACAGATCATACCAGCAGTTGTTACTTCTGCATGGTGCCTCCAGTTGGGAAAGGTGTGTCAAAGAAGAAAAAGTGGACTGTGCATTATTCAAACATTCCATCAGCTATATGCCCAGTACCCCACGGAGAAGGACTGCCGGTTCCTGATGCACCAGAATCACTCTCACTTGAGTCAGACGAGGAAGAGGATGAGGATGAAACTTCTGGTCCTGAACCATCAATGTCACAGGACCCACATTTTCTCCCATCCTCCTCTGAACCACACCTCATAACACAAGGTGAACTGAATGACCTTGTCAGGGATTTGGAACTACCCAAGAGTAAGGCAGAGCTGTTGGGCTCCAGACTACAGCAGTGGAATCTCCTGGCAGGTGATGTTAGGGTTTCCATGTTCCGTGACCGTCAAAAGGATCTTATCCCATTCTTCTTCATGGAAGGTGATCTTGTAGCCTGCAACAACATCGATGGTGTGATGGCAGCCCTCAACATCGTTCACGATCCAGATGAGTGGAGACTGTTCATTGATTCATCGAAGATAGTCTTAAAGCTGTTTTACTGCATAATGGCAATGTTTTGCCATCAATTCCAGTTGGTCATGCAGTCCATATGAAGGAAACCTATGACAACATGAAACAACTTTTGAGGTGCATAAACTATGACGAACATCAGCGGCAGCTTTGTGGCGAATTGAAGGTTGTTGCTCTCTTGCTTGGTCTGCAGCCTGGATACAGAAAGTACTGCTGTTTTCTCTGCTAATGGGATAGTCGTGCAAGAGATTCCCACTACATCAAGAAAGATTGGCCACTCCGACAGTCATTGGAGCCTGGGAGGAAAAGAGTTCAGCATCCACTACTTGTTGAATCAAGGAAGATTTTGTTACCACCCTTACACATCAAGCTGAGTCTGATGAAGAACTTTGTCAAGGCCATTGACAAAACACAAGCAGCTTTCAAGTACCTCTGTGGAAAATTTCCAAGGTTAAGTGAAGCTAAGATAAAGGAAGGTGTCTTTTTTGGTCCTCAGATTCGTGAACTTCTTCGAGATGATGCATTTGACCATGCACTGCGTGGCAAGGAAAAGACGGCATGGAAAGCCTACCAGTTAGTGGCAATAAATTTTCTCGGAAACAACAAGGCCGACTACAGGTTGTTGGTGGAAAACCTCCTCAAGGCATACAAAAGCCTTGGTTGCAACATGTCACTAAAGATACATGTTTTGCACTCTCATCTAGATTTTTTTCCACCGAACTGCGGAACAGTGAGCGACGAGCACGGCGAGCGATTTCACCAGGACATTGCAACAATGGAGAAAAGCTATCAGGGCAAATGGAGCCCATCAATGCTTGCAGACTAGTGCTGGACAGTGACAAGAGATGCTCCATTTAATGAATACAAGAGACAAGCCAAGAAGCGCCGAGTATATAACCCTTTTGCTGATTTTTAAAGTGTTACATAAACAGGACAGGCGAAATATTATCATGTAAAGCAACCATGAAAAGACCTAGGTTTACAATTTATGATTAAAACTCTACTATCTACACAATATACATAGACATAAAATGTAAAAACTTAAATATCTTAGAAACAGTAGCCAATCAGTTGTTTTAATTGTCATATTTGACTTCAGCGCATCAAAATACATAATAAATAGCACATTTTATCTCTGAAGCAGACGACTTCTCAAAAATTGTAGACCAGTGTAATTTGTCCTAAATTTGAGTATTTCCTTCTGAGGTATATGCATGGTTCCCCATAAAACTAATGGGATCCATGCACATATATCTTAGGGCAGAATTTAGCCCTCAATATATCTCCATTTCCAAAGCAGAGAGCTCGGTATATGAGTAGTACTGAAGTAAAAAACCTAAGTACAAGAATTCTCATTTAGAGATCAAAATGATTCAGTTTAGTCACCCTGACATTTACAGGAACCCGTTAAAAGGTTGGTTTCTAATTTTTTTGCCAAAAAGTTGAAATTTCTGTCAGGGAAGAAGGATTTTTTTTTCTAGTGAGCTCTAGTTACGAACATCATTAGGAGGCTCTAATGCTGTAGCCCG
>NC_048298.1:169349580-169462269 GCF_013100865.1 Trachemys scripta elegans | reverse complement strand
GCCGCGTGCCAAACGTTGCCAACCCCGGGCTACAGCATTAGAGCCTCCTAATGATGTTCGTAACTAGAGCTCACTAGAAAAAAAAAATCCTTATTCCCCACCAGAAATTTCAACTTTTTGGCAAAAAAATTAGAAACCAACCTTTTTTGGTTGAAAATTAAAATTTGGATTCAGAAACATTTTTGCTTTGATTCATAGGAGTTGTCTCATATCTCATTGTCTTCTATGGGCCAGGCTTCCTGGTCAAACCACATCTCTTCTGATGCTTTGTGGTCTCCCCCTTGCTGAGCTACTGTAGTGCATCATTGGAGTCCCTGAGCATCAGAGGGGGACCAGGTTTTTATTAATGTGGCCCCACAGCAGTGACAAACCCAGCCCCAATAGCTCCCCTAGGTTCTGGTGCAACAAAAGCAAACAAACCAGATTTGCAAGTGAAATCCATACCAGTTTTTCAGAGTCATCCCACTTCCAGTAGCAAATGATCAGGTGCTGCAGAATCTAGATAGGCTCAAAGACTTAAATAGAGGCTGGACTACTTTCAAGAGAAACAAAGGGATTTTGCCACCTAGAAGACAGAAGAGGAAGTTCCAGAGACAGAAGAACAGTTCTGCTCATATTCTTTTATGTATACAGGCACTTCTGTTTTGTTAGTGTTTAAGCATTTAAGTGATGGGAAGGGAATGTTGCCAGAGACTGTGATGGGAGCTGGGTTCTTGTGTCCATCGTTCAACATGTCAGTTGCAAAAGAGCACAGTGAAAAGTAAACCTGAAACTCCAGTGACTGTCTTGTTTTAAACTGGGCCTCTTTTACGTTTTTGTCCAGATGCACAGACCTTTGCTCTGTCCCTCATTGCTAATGATTTTTAGAAACTGATTAGCTCCTAGTTTCATTTGTATAGTCTTATTCTCAATTAAAAGATATGGAATAAAAACGTATGCCCCAATTCAGCAAAGCAGTTAAGTATGTCCTTAAATACTATTGAAATCAATGGATAACTCTTTTGCTGAAACATGGCCACAGTCAAGTAGTGGATGTAACAGGTCTGTCATGCTCCAGCTTTGGGCTAAATCCAAATTTACAGAAAAGTGCCCAGTCAAGTCCTAGGCTAAAGCAAACTGAAAATTCTCAAAAGTGGCAGCAGTTGAAAGCAGCAACAATTTTCTTTAAATGTACTCTGGTCATTTCTTAGTGTTTATCTTAACTGTTCTATTTTTTAGATTGCATTTAAAACATCTCTATAGGGACATTCTGGATTTTACCATACTGAAGTATAATCCAGAAAAGGTGGATAAAAACTAATCTATTTCCAACTCAGGAGAAGACTGCATTGCCCAATTCTCAGGTGTCATAACTCTATTGATGCTGATTTCTCCAGCTGAGGATCTGGCCTTGCATTCCTCCTTGGCTCTCCAGGCAGAATATGCTGACCAAGTCACAATACCACAGCTCCAAGCAGCTGCCTGCTCTGCACCTGTTTCTTCATCTCATATGATGACATGCCCCAAGGGTCCACCACAGATCCACAATGAATCTCCTCCCTGCAGCAAGTGGCAAGCTGTCAGCTCCATACCATGAAACAAGCTGCTCACTTACATATTGATACATTAGAGCTCCCACCAAACAAAGGGCTTGTTCTCCAAGGACACTACCTCAGTCTTGCTCTGAATCCAAGAGGTAAGAATTACACTACACGAAAAGCGGGGAGGAAGAGGAAACACTCACTCTGAAGCAGTCAGAATACTGCATTGCCCTTCTTTCTCCCTGTGAATCAATCCCCAGCCCAAATGCTGTTTCAAAAAACGTTGGTCACTATTGAGCGTGTTAGCTATTCTTTTGCAGCTGTGCTACGATACTTCATTTCTCTAGTTATGAAGTGTACAGTAATGGGCTTCGCAGCAGCAAAAGCAGAGCCTGTGCCCATCCAGGTCCTGCCAACCAGGCAGATCCAAAACAAAGCTTTTTACCCATTCTGGGAACTGTTTACTGCTTAGAGGCATTTGACCGGAAGTGAGATTATGTTTCAGTCAGTTTATTGAGTGGTATCTAGAAAGCCCAGACAGCAGAAGCTGAGCAGTCAAATGTGAATGAAGAATCCAGTGCAGGATAATGGAGAATAAGGTGGGAAAAGGTCTAGGGCAAAAGCAAAGCGCACACAGCACACCAGAAATTATTTCCTGAAAAGGACTAGTCAGTCAAGCCAGCAATTAAAGGAGAAACTAATTTCCAGTTACTAAGGAGAGAAATCAAAGTGATATTACTAGGGTCTGGGCTCATTCTTTTCACAAAGATTTCGATCAGAGTGGTACTGTATCTTACTGTATCCTATTGTTTAATTGTCCATATTAAGAATTTTTCACCTAAATCTACAGATACTGCAACTAAAAGATTCACATCTACATAGATAGACCCCCGATTAGACACAGTTTAATTGGTAAAAAAAAACCTCATTCCAAAATCTGTGAAAAGGAAATTACTGATAAAATTTACAAAAGTGATTTAGGAGCCAAAGTCTTATTTTCAAAGTGACTTAGCCACTTGGGAATCCACAAGATTTGGTTCCTAAGTGTCTAAATCATTTTGGAAAATGAGACATTTTTGAAAAATGTTACTGTTTTTTTGTTGTTGTTTTAAAATTACATACTTTTTTAAAATAATTGATAAAATGTTCTATTGAGTATACTGTGTCTGTCTTGGGAATTTCATTGCTAATACGTGTGATGTATTTGTCAAACATCTGCCAAGAAAATAAATATTTGGAAATGTACTTAATATCAGCGGGTGAATTGATCTCAGCTTGAGAAGTAGCACCAAACAGCATATGAAAGATTGTGTGAGCAATATGCGGGATAAAGGTTGCCCATTACTAATTCAGTCCCCATCTTTCCCTAGGTATTTATTACAATTTTTCCTAGCAATGTATAAAAAAGCCACCAATTTGCTACAATGGTGCCTTTGACATTATTCAAAACAACAGTACATGAACAACAAGAAAAAGTCAGCAACAAACCTCTAGAAAAATTCCAGCAAATTTTCACTCCCAAAACATCCTGAGAGGTGAGATTTTCCGCACCAAAACAATTACCCTCAGTTAAGTCAGCCACTAATAATATTGACTATTCTCCAAATAAATTATGCACAAATGGTGAAGGCCCAAAGGAAAGACTGTTCCAATAAAGTGGTTGTTGTGCTATTATTTTCAACACACTTTGAGAAAAGTTTAGCACATAACACACATTTCTCTCTCCGCGATATCTGGGATATTTTCCACACTTAGAACAGGATCCCAGATATGGCTGTGTGATAACTCTGCATAAATTACATTGAGTCCGGTGGCATCTGGTTTTTGGGTATACAGACTGGCACAGCTACCCCCAATACGCTGAATAAATGTTAATCACTGTATCTGTGCATTCTGAGCACGCTATTTCAGTGTTTGTACAGTATTGCAGAATCTGCAATTTCTCTCTGGTCCAAAACATGTTTTTGAGGAGTAGGCAGGAGAGGGTGAAAAAGGAGAGTGCAGTTTACCATATACCTTCATGAAAGGCCACTTTTTTTCTCTCCCCATCTAGCCTCCACCGTGATTTATGATGTTTCACAAAGCTCAGAACCAGATTTCCAGTATGCAGTTCCCATTCTTTCATTAGAAAAGCCTTAATAATCATAGAACCCTGCAATAAGCATTCAGAACCAGACACGCTCCACAGCACTAATCCCAGTGCAACCTTTAGCCGTCAGGGTTGACATAGCAGTAGTTAAGGTTCTTCCCTGCTCTGCAGAATTGCAAGTAACTGCTGGGAAGAGAAGTCCTTACTTTTTAAAAAAAAATTCTCCAAAGTTCGCTAAATATTTTGCTGCAATTCAAAAGATATTTAGGGTCACAATGTTTCAAGACTTACACTAGACACAAACTACAATGGCTGTCTTCATCCAGGCAAGTGGTATTCAAAACAAGATAAAGTCTGTAACAGTCAAGAAATCTTTTTTAATCGTATTTCCTGTTTGTCAAGAACTATTATTATAAGTGGGTTGCATATTCCTATCCCTCTTCTAGGATACACACAAACACAAACATTAGCATACTGATCATGACACATTTTTTCAAAAGTACTTAAGTCACTTTCCCAATTTCTAAAGCACCTATGTCCTACTGACTTAGGCACATAGATCATTTAGTTAGCTAAGAGCTTATGAAAAATGTACCCTACATGCTTTGTACACCTTTATTAACCTATTTTTAGAACATATCAAAGACACTCAGGTCTGATTTCAGAGACCCTGTTCTTCCTTGGGATATTTCAAGTGTCAGATTTTCAGACAAAAGTATGTCTTATACAGAACATTTGATTATAGATGGATGATATTAGGTGGGTCCTTTTAGAAGGATTCTAACTCAGTTACTGAGCCATTGTCTGTTATGAATGATTTTTCCACTGATGATATCTGACTGTTGAATAATTAAATCAACTCAGAGGTAATGCGCCTTTCAAAACTGTATTCAAGTTCAGTATTTTCTTTCTGGACCTTTAAGTGGCGCCTGGAGAAAAGGAAATAGAGTACTTGTATGTTTGCTGATATAGCTGCCAATTTAAGTACTACTGTAATTAAATAAAATTATCCATAATTTTAAAGTTATGAATGGGTTTAGCAATTAAACAAATTCCAGGGAGTAGCCAGCCCTGGCAGCCAGAGAAACAATCAACAGCAGCACACACAGAAGCAGCTTTAGCAGGGATTGTTGGACACTGATGTCACCAGAGTTTTCTATAGTTTTCTCTCTGGACACTTTCTCCCCCATGCTGAATGCTTGTTTACTCCAGCCCTCTTTCTCTGCCCCTTTCCTTACAATCTCTTCATTTCAGTCTCAGTCCATTTGCCCTCCATGCTCTCCTTCCCTCCCTCCCTTTTCTCTCTCTCACCCTACCACATCTATTGCTCCTCTTCCTTTGTCTGTCTTTCTAGTTAGCTAATCCCTCCCCAACAAAAAACCACCCCAGAAATATTAACAAAAAGCACCAAAACCCCAACCCTGGGGGGGAAACTGTGAAACTAAATGTTTGTAAACACTCAAACTCTGCTTATGTGTTATTTTCCTTCTGCCTCCCCTTTGTCTTGACTATTTAGATTATAAACTCTTTGGGAAGAGACTGTCTCACAGCAGGATGCCTAGCACAATAGGGCCCCATTCTCAGTTGGTTGTTAGACACTACCATAAAACCCACTAACAATAAATAATTCATAGTATTACACAGATCTGAAGTTATCATTGTGAAGAAAGATTAATATGCTAGCTAAAGAAATACTGAAGCCTAACTTAAATGTCTCATAAATATACTGCTTGTTGAGATATATGAATCTTTATTCAAAAGGATAAGCTGACTTTCAGGATGAAAAGAGTAAATTATTACTCTGGAATATGCAAATATTAGCAAATATAGGTGAATTAGTTTCTGACCTTCCATTTTATTACCTAACTTTCAATCTACACCAATCTCTGGCTAGTGCAGGAATGTTTATTCAGTGTGATGGGTTCCCTCCAGAGTGACACCTGGAACTCGGGTACCACTGAGCCCCCAGACTCACCAACCTGGGATCTCTTTCACACTTTACTGCTGTGACAAGCTACAAAAGCCTTCCAGCCTGCACTTTCACCAGCATACATACAGGGAGGGACAGCCCTAGCTGCCGTTACAAGCTGGCTCTCTGACCAGCCCCTGCATGGGCAAACTACTCCCAGCTTCTTAGGCACGCACTCCGTCTAGAGTATAAACCCAAAATTATACCGTCTTGGGCTGCACAGGGAACTGTACAACGTAAGCTCATAAAATTCGTCTCTCCCTAGATGTGGAGAAAAATATGCAACAGCCTTTTGCCCCCGAGTTATGATTCCCCCCCACTGGTTTAGATAAAGCAAAAATAAGTTTAACAACTATAAAAGATAGATTTTAAGTGATTATAAGTTATCACAAACAGATCAAAGTAGATTACCTAGCAAATAAACAAAAAAGGCAAACTAAACTAAATATACTAAATGGGTTGGATATGAATAACAGATTCTCACCCTAAGAAATGATACAAGCAGGCTGCAGATTCTTAAGGGGCAAGCTGCACTTGCTTTACAGCTTGGAATCCCCAGGTGTTACATTCACTCTTTAGCCTGGGTCCAGCACTTCCCCCAGTTTAATCTTTGTTCCTCAGGTGTTTCCAGGAGTCTTCTTAAATAGGGAGCAAAGAACAACCAGATGCTATCACTTCCCCCTTATATAGATTTTGCATATGACAGGAACCCTTTGTTCCAAAGCTTGGTTCCCAGACCGGTCTGTGGAAAAACACTGACATCCCAAAATGGAGTCTAGAGACATGTGGTCACATCACATGTCTTTGTAGAATCATAGCAGCCATTACTCTGAGTCTGTCTTTAGCATTCTCAGGAAGGCTTCCCAGGTGGAGATAAACTTCTCCTAAGGCCTATTGTTTTTTTCTTAATGGCTCATTGCCCTGAATAGGCCCTTCCCCCACACAGGTATCGAGTCTGAAAGCATCTTCTCTAGTGGGCGTTACCCAGGTGTAACTACATTTGAAATACAGATACAGTCAATATTTATAACTTCAGATACAAAAATGATACATGCATACAAATAGGATAATCATATTCAGCAAATCATAACCTTTTCAATGACATTTCACATGACTTATCTTGCATAAAATACATTATAATTATGTCAGAATCATATCCTAATAATATCATTGTGAAGAATATGGGATGCAGTGTCACATGCAGAATGAAATACTCCATCTCTGATTCCTTCCTGATGACAGTTATAGTAAAAGAGACTAAACCAATTATTGTTAAGAGTCAGGATTGGATATTCAGCAATGGCTGACTCAGTTGAGCAGTGTTCATTGCAGCTGGGATTAGGGGAACAAGTGCACAAATCTCCATGTTCTTGCAAAGCTGGGGCTTTCCAGCTATCTGACTTGTCCCTAGTATAAATTACTGCAGCCTAAAGGCTCTTCTAATCTATACTGGTTGTCAACAATTCCAAGGGGTTGTTCTGGAAGCCATAGAGTGGCTGGCATGTATGAATCCTATGCTACCTGATGACTTCCCTACTCAAGGGAATTTTCTAGTGGGCAATTAAGTGAGCTTTAGGGCTGCTTTATATTGTTTGAATGGATGGGTCAAGGCCTTAGTGTAAGTGGAAGGCCATCAATGAGAATGTTTGCAATACTGGTTCATATCAGTACAACTGCAAAAAATAAAGTAATAATGTTAATCATGTATTTGTAATTTCCACACAGTCTCTGCTTCTACAGTTTGTATTCTGGACACTGGCTGTTTGCTTCAATCCCCTCCCCCATCTATGACTTCCAGAATGTACAAAGTTCTGAGAAAAAATTGTCTACAATCCTGAGTAATTCTGGAAAATTCTGCAGAAGCAGAGTTGCATAGAAGAAAAGTATTTCCTGTAATTTACCCTGCCTGGTATCAGTGATACAATCTAAATACGTCAACTTTGATGCACTGTTCAATAAGCTGGGAAGTCATAATATTAACACATAACCATCGGTCTGTGGCTATGAATTTAGAAAGATTATAACTACTGTGGCTTAGGTAGTGTAACCTGAACAAGGTGCAGAGCAGATATCTTTGGCTTTAAGAACTGAATCTACATATACATTATAACATTCTCTACAGAATTTGCTAGAATATGAGTTTACAAGCACACAAAATGGGTACATTTTGCAACAAAAGCTTATATTGACCATGAGCATTAAGAAGTGCCATAAAAAATGAACATTTACTTCACCACACTATTGACTTAACCCCCAAATCTCTGATATTTCCTACTCTTAACATATCAAATTCAGCACCATGATAATTTTTTATAAAATCATGCCCACTTGGAAAATGCTTGTGTCATCAGATAGAGTTAATCAAAATAATTATTTAGCAAAAGTTGCAAAGTTTGGTAAAATAACAATCATAATGAGTCCATTTTAGAGCTAGGTGAATAACTGATTATTTAGTTCACTGGTAGTAAACGGAGGTTCTCAGGGTGGGGAAAACAATCAGTTCAGGTCGAACTGAAACAAAAGTTTTTGGAATTTTCAACTAACTAAAAAAGTCAGAAAAAACAGCTTGAGGGTTGAATAAAACATTTTGTTTGACCTGAAAGAAAATATCTAATTGTGGGCACTTCTGATAAAACCAAAGGAAATGAAGGGCTCTATTCACAAAACTGGAGGTGATGGTGCCACAGCTACACTTATACCCCATATCCCAGTGGTTAGGCCATTCACCTGAGGTGTGGGGGACCCAAATTCTCTCTCTCTCACACACACACACACACACACACACCACAAAATTCAGTCCATCTGAATCTACGTATTTTGGTGAAAAAAGTTTTATCTGGAAAATTTCACTCTGCTCTAGTAAATATTTCTTATGGCAGTATTTATTCAATCTATATTCAAAGTCAATGTTCCTTGTTAACCCTGTAATATCTTCTTGACACTTTCAGGGAAAACCTACGAGTTACGCCACCAGTGTTATGGACTGGCTTTGCATATACTATTGTAACTGATATACCAGAGTGTCTCTCCTTCAAGACTAAATATTTTAATCACCATGACCATTTTTAGGGGCTAAGGAGAGAATGAAAAGAATATAAATGGAATTATAATTGAGTATCATGGTCCTTTTGCTAAGTTCATATTTTTAAAATAGCTGTGAAGTATGTTTATTGATCTTGTACCTATGTATCTGAATGTAATAGAAATATGTCTATCTTCAAACATTTGAAATAAAAAAAAATTAATTAATGGCATCATTGTCCAGGGATAGGACACTATGCAGATTTGGACATGGTTATATTCCCAGCTCAGCCACTAACCCACTATGTGATGTTAGTCAAGTCACTTCACCTTTCTGTGCCTCTGATTCCCTTCCCACTCTGACTGCCTTGTTCATTCAGTTTGTAACATCTTTGGGGCAAAGACAGTCTCTTCCTATGTGTTTAGATGGTGCCTAGCACAAGGGGGCTCTGATCTCAGCTGGAGCTGCTAGGCATAATGCCATAATAATTTAAAAAACAAAAAGCCCTAAAAATGTGAAACCCCTTGTTACACATTCCTCAACCATATCCTGAGGTTTAGCTCTTAAAATTAAGATTTGGGATGCTGGAATGAATCATGTTATTCTAGAAAAGGCAGGCAAACCTTCTAGTTATTGGTCTGAGATTACCATATCTGTGTATCAATCAAAGCAATTAACTACACAAATCTTTCCACTTACTATGGAGACCTACAGCTACTAGATCAAATTATTTTTTTATGGTGAAAATATTTTAAGCGTGACAAACCTTGAAATAGCATAATTAATTTTAAACATTACTGATCTTAAAATACTAGCAGCCAGTTAAAAAAAAAAAAAAAAGACTGCAAAGGAGATATTGCAAATACTATAGTGATGCATCTTAATATGCATTGAAGACACAGACCGGAAGCCAGAATGAGCTGGGCAAAAAAAATGTAACGTGACTATTTTGTAAGTTTCGACTCGTGGTTTTTGCGGGGAAAAAAAAAGAGAAGCCAGTCTTAGTGGCAAGCTTCTGAAAACTTGCACAGCTATGATAAGAAAGGACATTTCTCATAAATATTCATTAAAAATTACCTTTTCTGGATCATGAATTTTTCAAGCAGACACGGATTTGACCTCTACAAGGAACAAAAGCCAGCCTATAGCATAGTGTCTCCGTTTTCTGTCCCAAAAGTTTTTCCAGCTAAGCATCTACTTTTTACACTGCATAATGACTCAGGTCAGTTACCTTTGTGATCCAAGCACTTGTGCATTAATAGTAATTCAAATTACCATCTAAAGTATGAGTCATATTTCCTGGAAAAATTGATTGTAAGGCAGGACCAGGATTTGCATTTTAAATAATTTTCTAAACTAACATGTCTGTCCCTCCACAATCTACTGATTTGAACCCAGAACCATTTTAATAAATTTACCTTTATTTGTAATGATTGCAGCATTTTCCTAATAATACAGTAATAGGGCCTGATCTTCCACAGCTGCTAAACTCCTGCTTCCTTCAGTGAAGTCAGTGGGAGTGAACTGTGCTCAGCAAGCCTATGGAAGTGCATAGCACTCACAGGGTCAAAGTCCAGCCTCATCTCCCACTCTCACATATACATTTGTTACACATACACACATTTTCTCAGTCAGACATTTCTTTCCATTTCTATTGAGTGCATATACAACACGTAAGGTTTGCTCTGAATTGCATCGATTGCATGTATGTAAATATATAAAAACAAATAATTGCATCTTCATACAATGTTTTAATCGTATTCAAACAGTACAGAAACTTAAAGGACATATTTTTTTCCTCCCTTTTCTCCACTTTTTTTCCTTTCTTAGACACAGTGGGTCAAATCCCTAGCCTCAAAAAGGTTGCTGACCACTACAAATCCCTAAGTGGCAGAGACCCTTTATAGCTGAATGTATACCTCACAATGATACCAGCACAGAAGGCATGTTGGGACATGGCTGGTGGCATACAAGTGAGTGGATCACTGGTGCACTCCTCCAAACCACAGCCATAAAATGACCTCTTGGTGTGGGACTGGGGATGCTAATATAGCACAGCCTTGAGTCTGACATAAGTTACACCAAGTGGTGAATCAGCCCCAAGGAATGGAGAAGTACAAAGATAGCTGAGAGCTGCCTCTGCTCCCATCCATCCATCCTCATCTGCACGAAGTAGAGATCTGGTTCAGCAGGGGTTCTAGCCATGTGTTTTTGTTTGTGCTCTCGTATCTTTTCGTGTCTCTTTTCTCCAAGTCTATTTTTTCTATTATTTTTTCATATCTTTTATAATTTTTACTTTTTCTCTCCAAATATTTTCATTTCATTTTTCCATTCAGCTTCCTGCTTCACATTTTACTCCTTTACTTTCTTTTTTCTCCCTATCCTCTGTTTCCATTACTCTCCTATCACTTAACCTCTCATTTACCTTTCTTCCCTTGCGCAAGCTCTCAATTTTCACTGCCTCTCTCATCCCTGCCCAATTCTTCTCAGGTCCCCCCACTTCATGCTCTGCCCTTGACCTCTTTTACAGCTCCAATTTGTTTCCCTCTCCACTCCCACAGATGCTCTATTCTCCCATCATTTTGTTTTCACACTTCTCTGGCTCTTTTTCAGTCGTCTCTCCTTCTGCCCAGTCCCTTGTCTTCTCCACGTTGGGTTCTTTGCCTCCCCTATTCCCTCAGTATGCCCTGCTCCCTTTTTGTGACAGGTTTGGAAAATGGATTAGCCCTGTCCCCACTATTGGACAAATCATTTCATGCTTTCCTAGTGTCGATAAAACCAAAAGTATTCATACAAGCCCTTCATAACTGGATGACTTCAGAATGGCTCTTCCTTCAGTATTGGCATTTTTCAGAATTCTTGCAGTTTGTTTAGACAAGGGACAACATTGTTAAAACCGACCCTCAAATATAGTTTTTAAAACCTGTTTAGGAATATTGGACTAGATCTGTGGCTCCTTTACAACTGCTTTTCACTGCTAACCATCTGAAAACTAAGAATTCCCCTTGTGTAGGGGAATCACCAGATGGTATAAAGCAGGTGTATCAAATGGTTCTGGTCACCCTAACATAAGGGGTATGATGGAGCTGGAACCAGAGTATGATGCAGTTCAGAGACCATTAATGTCATAGTGGCTGCTAGGGGAATGTTACATGCAAATGCTTAGGCTACCTAACTTGCACTAATTGATGGTTTAGGGCTTGTGACGATGACCTAAAGCCATATTTGTCTTCCTGATCACTTAGCTTTGCCAAATTTAGCTCCAGAGAAGAGGTATATGAACTGAAATACTTCTAAAGACATTAGTGTAATGGGGGCAGTAGGCCGCACTTCAGCATCTTATACAAAGTAGTGACTGAGTAAGGTATAAAGAAGTTCCTAAAGTTCTGTTTCAAAGTTTGCAGTATGCAGGAACAAAGGCACTGTACTTTGTAGCTCAGAAGAGTGTATCAGCACCACACGATGCTTATACATCTAATTTCTCCATAGGATCTTGTATATAGGTTTTACAATCTACTGCACCTCTTCAGCTAGAAACCTCACTCCCCAGGCACTTTACTTGATTATAAAAAATCCATGCAATGGACATATGAATCAAAACAGAGAATATATTTTTTTAAATGTCCAGGTCAATATCTCCTCTAGCTTCCATGCTAGCATCCTTTACAAATGGAGTTTTAAATGCGAGAACACTGACTAACAGGGGGAAAAAAAGAGTGGGAGGGGAGGGTGGAAACTTTAGATTTTGGCATACATAAAATTCAGTCTCCCACCCTGCCTCCCAAACCAGATTTTATTTAAGCAAAATTGCATGATGTGTTGGTTAAGAGGAATATAAAATCCTTCTAGTATGGAAACATAGTGGGACATGTTAACAGGATTTAAGCTTATGTATTCAGACACCTTTAGCAAAAAGGAAAGATTGCATTAGAAAAATCAGACTATGAATTGTACCCCTTCTAGCTTGGTGGAGACATTTGCCTGCATTGTTCCACAGAGACCTAGGCACAATAATAGCTACATTTAATCAAATGCTAAAAAAAAACGTTAAATATTGAATGTCAAGTATCAGAGGGGTAGCCGTGTTTGTTGCTTTTTACAGATCCAGACTAAGAGTCCTGTGGCACCTTATAGACTAACAGACGTATTGGAGCATAAGCTTTCATGGGTGAATACTCACTTCATCAGGCATGTATCTGACGCAGTGGGTATTCACCCACAAAAGCTTATGCTCCAATATGTCTGTTAGTCTATCAGGTGCCACAGGACTCTTTGTTGCTTTTTAAATATTGAATGTATCCTTTAAAAATGTTAATCTTGCTTTAACTTTCTCTTTACGTGGCATTTTAAATTAGTCTGTGACAGACAAAATTTATATGGCCCGAACGTTGAAGAAAGCCAATTTGTTTGGCATGGGAGGCAGAAATCTGACAGCAACTTTTATTGTATTTTACATTTTAATGCTTACATACAGCACAGAGAAGAGATGAAGCAAGCTGGTTGCCAAACATCTGAGTTTTGGCAAATAATACACCCTTCGTGCCTCCATCTGAAGCAAGGTGTATACACACATACCAGCTACTCTTTATGAACAGAACAGCTATTTGTCTATTTCAAATAGTATCCAAATGTGCCAAGCACAGCAAGACTACTGAAAGCAAAGAACGCTTAATATTCCAGCCCAGCTCACTGAAAAAAGCATTGAAGTGACAGAGCAGTGTTCTGTAGAGCAACATGATGTGTCTGCTTTAAATGGAGAATAATGGATTTAAGTTTAGTGCAGAACTAAAGGGCTCAATTACTATTCATGAATTCTGAAATGTTCTACTACAGAAATTCCTTTTGCATGAAATGTTCATCAGTATCACTGTGTGAAACTACAAAAAAAAAAACAGTAAAGCTTGGCCCCTCGCACAATACAGTACTTACCTCGATTTGTGCATTTACAAAGAATATTTCTATGGAGTTTATCAAAAGTCACCCATGCCTGTAAACTAACCATTTAAAACAAATAAGTTTTGCATTGATGCTGTAGGAAAAGAAATCCTACTGGTACCACTTGGAACCAGTCATTTTCCTATTACTAAATGGCCTACCATTTGTCTACAGGAGGACATACCCAATATTTGAGAAAAGCAGTTGCCATGGGGACTGAAGGTAAGGTTTTGGTTAGCAAAGCGGGAATGTTAATTTGTCACTCCATAAAGGGATCATTATAACAGAATTGCATCTTTATCAGTAATTATTTTAACATTGAACGAGCTCCAGAGATGTGTTTTCCCCCATATATATAAAAAAAAAACATTATTCAAAGAGCAAACTACCCATTCACCATGAAAACAACATTATCACTTATGCTCTGTGCACTTGAGCATTTAATTTGAAATACATGACTTGATCCTGTAGTTAAATTCCATTTAACTCAGTGAGACTCTTGCATAACTGATGTCTAATGTC
The DNA here is from genome assembly GCF_013100865.1 of Trachemys scripta elegans. Taxonomy (NCBI): domain Eukaryota; kingdom Metazoa; phylum Chordata; order Testudines; family Emydidae; genus Trachemys; species Trachemys scripta. Next base: position 169,448,212 of record NC_048298.1, on the reverse strand, counting down.
TAAGGATTGGGGCCATAGTATTTTGGTAGAATAGGACTTATGATCAATTCTCAAAACACAAGCAGTATTTATTTCACATCAGAGGATAATTGTTAAAACAAAAATACTATTAAAGGTTCAGCTTTTGTTGCACTTAAAATCACTGATACCCGATTTCAGCAGGACTACTCACAGAGAAAGGGACTACTCAGTTTGAGTGAGGGTGGCAAAATATGGTCCTAAAATGAGCAGTTTTGTATATCTATTTTTGATTGCTTGCAAATAGGAGTTTCTCTCCCTGCCTCATGCATGTGCAGCATAATGCCTAAGTAACTTAGGTCCAAGTGAATCCTCTATCTGCTTAGGAAACATCTTAGTATTTCTATTTGCATGCAAAAAATACTAATTATTCCAACATTTTTGTTTGCTGGGTTGTCTACTTATAATTACATTTCATGTGGTATTTTTAAAAATGTCCCATCTAAAAACCAAGTCAAAAGTTATTTTTTTGAAGCGTACAGGAGATTGGGAAAGTACTGAAGGCAGTTTCTAAAGCCTTAGTTAACAAGCTCCTTCTGTTTGCATATTCAATTCCTCAAAGTAACATATGCATAATTTTATCATCATTGTGTGCCATCTGGAGTATATTGATTGAACTGCAGTTTTAAAATGAGGTCTAAAAGATGATTTGGTTGCATACATTTAGAAATAAAGTGATTATACTCAAACTGAATATAGCTATTTAAGAATGGAGCTATAACCAAAAGATTAAACTTGAAAATGCATCCACTCTACCTGAGCAGACCAAGGAAGAAAGTCAAATCCTTACAGCTTTACACTTTACTGTTATCTAATTTAAGTAAGAAAGGCTGTTTTAGGGAAGACTGCACCTTCATTTTACAGTGTATTATTGGAAAGGAGTCACTGTGATACTCTACTCAAACCCATTAATTCAGACTACCTAAAGAGAGAGCGAAAGAGAGACAGAGAGACAGGCAGACACAATAAGCTAGAACAATTTATTTTATACAATATCCTGTCAATTGGGCTTCACTTGAGATTACACTACATGGAAAATTTTATCAGGAGTTCATCCATCCTAAACATTATAGTGAACTCTGTTGCTATAGGAACACAGGAATTGTCATAGCACAACAGAAGAATGGTACATCTAGTCTGATATTTTGTTTCTGACTGTGACCAATGTCAGATTCATCAAGGAAATGTTTCATCAAACGCACGCCTCACATTTTCCCTCCCCTCCACAAATACTATTGGATTATCAAAACACAGTGACCATGGGATTATTCTGTAAATGAATACACAAAACTAAGTCAGCCACACACGAGAAAACACAAAAATCCAGTTCATAGAGCACACACAACGGCAGTTAACTTACTGAAAGAGAGGTTTGCTGAACTTTTTTCCTGTTACTGAAGGCTAATTGGCCTATAATTCCTCTGGACACGCATCAAACACTCTGAGGTACATTTTGTAAAGATGGGTACAATGTTGGGCACCTGCCAGACAATGCTAAATTAAAGCTACATATTTCCATAGTAGCTCAGCTATTTGGCGCTCAGTGATTTTGTTCCATCAGAACTCTTGGATGAGTGCTATTTGATGCTGGTGATTTCCTTCAATTTAATATCTTGAATCGTTAACATCACTCTGATGCCTCTGTCTCAGAGAGTGCCCCACTGCCTCTGCCTATACAGAGCAACTACAGGCAGTTATTTCTCCTTTTCATCTGTGGTAAAGACAGATGCAAAGAAATTCAGATTTTTAACACCAAAGGCAACAATTACAATCATCTAGTCTGACCTCCTGTGTAACACAGACCATAGAATTGCATTCTGTGATTCCTGCAGGAAGCCTAACAATTTGGGGTTGAACTCGATCATGTTTCAGACATCTAGCCTTGATTTAAAGACACCAAATAATGGAGATTTAGCAAATCTCTTGGTATTATGTTCCAATGGTTAATCACCCTAACTGCTAAATTTGTGTCTTATTTTTAGTTTGAAATTCACTAACTTTCAGTCATTGGATCCTGTAAAGCCTTTGTCTGCTGGATTAACATACCCTTGTGTGTCAGATATCTTTTGCCTCCGTTAGCATATATGGACTGTGATCAAGTTGCCTCTAACCTTCTCTTCAATAAACTAAATAGCCAGAGCTCCTTTCACTTCTCTGCGTAAGTTGCATTCCCTCAGATTTCTGAACCAGTTTTTAACATGTTAAGAAAACAAAGCGGAACTGACTTACAGAATGAGGTTGTATTTTACCCTTCGAACAGCTTCACAATACATTTATTCTAACCAAAAATGGGACATGCAAATTGCAATGTATTGAGACGATCTGGATCCAAACATACTCTTGCATCCTACCATATCATGAGAAGGTTTTTTTTTCCTCTCTCTCTCTAGCTGAAATCCTGACCCCATTAGATCATAGATCTGCAGGACACTGAGGCTGGATCAAGTATACCTTTCAGGATGGTCTAGGTGTTTGTCTAACCTGTTCTTAACTTCCAATGAGAGGGATTCCACAATCTCCCTTGGAAGTCTGTGCCAGTATTTACCTACCCTTACAGTGAGAAAGATTTTCCTAATATCTAACCTAAATCTCCCTTCCTGTAGATTAAGTCCATTGCTTTTTGTCCTATCTTCAGTGGACATGGAGAACAACTGATCACCATCCTCTTTATAAAAGCCCGTAATGTACTAGAAGACAGGTCCCCCTGCCCCAATTGCCTCCCAGGTTAATACATACAACACTCCTGTTAATACACCAGAGAATGATAATACACTACAGAATATTAGCCTTTTCTGCAGCTGTATTACATTGATGACTCATTTAATTTATGATCCACTGTAACACCCTGATCCTTCTCAGTACCACCATCTATCTAGTTATTCCCCATTTGGTAGTTAGGAAGGAAAAATTGAATGCCTGATACTTTGCATTTGTCTTTATTGAATTTCATCTTGTTGATTTCAGACCCATTTTATAATTTGTCAAGGTCATTTTGAATTCTAATCCTGTCCTCCAAAGTGCTCCCAACTCGGTGTCATCTGCAAGTTGTATATGTATATGTATAATCTTCACACTATTATAATGGCAAAACTCCTATTTGCTTCAGTGGAGATTTCACCCTTTGCATGTTGATGTGTGCTATACACCATCTGTGACTCTAAAGGTATTCTTGTACCACGGTTGTGGTCAGACAAATGACAACAGTGGCCATATGTTTCTCCCATTTCAAAAAAATATTACCCATTGCAATTGTATTCCCCATTGAAAATATTTAAAAATCTTATTCAGACAAGAAGATTCTTGCAAAGTGGAATAAACTTGTGAAGCAAAATGGTTCTACATAAAAAATATAGCACCACCTTAACTAAATAGATTCTGGTTTGGATCTTCTGTTATTTGTGGTGCAGAGGTAAGGATAATTGTTTGGGGTGAAATATATAGTTAAGGACCTTTAAGCAAGTCCTCGACTTCTATAGGAGATTGGAAATTTTCTGTTTTTTTTTTCTTCTGTCAAGCTCTTTGGCAGGTTGAAATTTAACTCTGTGTTCTTGTACATCTCTGCTATAATCGTGAAATAATACAATTTTAGGATTCTTGGGTCCTCAGGAAGGCTTCACAACAGTCTGGTTTTTACAAAAGCATTTCCTTCCTAAAATGCAGGAACATAAATATGAAGGCTTTTGGTCTCTCTTTCTCATGGTGGTTTAGGATCCTGGAGTGATGTTTCTTGGGGTATCTAGTACCGTGAGTCACCTTGCTATTGCCTCCTTTTGCCCCTCCCATCTCCAGCAAGAGGGAGAATTGCCCATGCTTAACTGGGTGTCAGCTCCCTGCCACCTCCCATGTACTACCACCCAAGCAATCTCCTCAGGTAAATGGCAGCCCTTACTTTGTCTTGCAGATTAAAAAATTGGTGTACCCCAGTTCTTGACCTTTTTGAAGGTTTCCCCTTACCCACTGAATACTTGCAGAATTACCAAGTCAATTGTAAGAGTACACACACCAGCTTGGATTATTCAATTTATGATCAGCTTCTTGTACAACACCACAGCACTGATATATTTATAATGAAACCAGTCATAGGTTTATTATTAAAGATAGATATTTAAGCAATAGTAAGGTTAATAGAAACAGAAAGGTTACATATAAAACAAAATCATAGCACATTTTCTAGAGATTGAACCTAAAAGGCTAACCTTCTCTCACCCCGAATGTCCTTTGCAGCATTTCAACCAAGCCTAAGTGAGACCCCATTTTCTGAATGTTAAAATTCTGTTTGTTTACTGTCTCAGGTACAGGATTAAAAGGGTGTCTCCTTGCCTTTTACTTACATCCCCAACTTCACTGCCTGCCCTAGACAAGACAACCTCCCCTGTAGTTCAGTTTCCAGTCTCTTGCCTCCCAGTTGACTTCCATACTCCCCACCACATTCACTTCATATGTAAATTGGGCTTCCATTGAGTTTATTTACAATGCTTAATTTACATGTGAACATCCTTTGTCTGGCATAAACTGTTAATCAACTCTGCCTTAATACCGACTGTAAGAACACATTTCTAATATATGCGCACACATGCACACCCCTCATAACATACTAGCAGTACATATGTTTTACAATAAGATTAATAACCACTGAGAAACTGGCTTCCATTTACGACTTCACATTGTATTCTTTATGGATGAATGCTATGAAAGCAGAGTGCTAGGTGTAGTCAGTTTGTCAGGCTACTTGGAGCTGCTGTTACAGAACAGTGAACTCTAATGGGCCTCTGTGTCATACTTCAGTCTTCCTCTAACAGACTGTTTAGGATCCAGGCAGCATCATGTACACAATATCTGACAACATCTTTAGGCAGCAGTTACCTCTGTAAAAATTCAGTAAATTTCCCCCCATTGAAATACCTCTGGGAACCCCTAGATATACCAAAACAGTGAGGGGGCAATTGGGTTGGTGCTTATGCCAGAGTAGCCATTGTCCTCCATTGGCTCCACTAAATGTCACTAATGGGTATTTTGTTTTTAAAAGGACACAGTAGTGTAGCTTGAAGGCCCTGCTCCCCACCTTCATTGCTGCCAACTCTGATTATTTTATTATGTATCACAGGGTAGGTAAGATCTGTAATAGGCTTCCAAGGGAGGTTGGGGAATTCCCATCATTGGAGGTTTTTAAGAACTGGGTTGGACAAAACACTTGACAGGGATGGTCTAGATTTACTTGGTCCTGCCTCAGTGCAGGGGTGAACTTGACTTCTCAAGATCACTTCCAGCCCGACATTTCTATTTTTTTTTAAATGTTTGGGGTTTCAATCCTGCCCTTTGCTGCTGGGTACAGCTTCCTCACCATCACTGTCTAAATCTAGAAGATAGGAGTAATGCAACCCTCCCCTTCCAACATCACTTTAAATATAAGTTCTTGGCACCCAGGATTTTATTTCGTAAAATTCTGCCTCAGAGCCCTTTCCACCAAGAAATTTCTTTTAAGTAGAATGTACAGAAACTTTTTATACAGAATGATATTCCCCCTTATGACCTGCTCTTGTTGAGGATTACAGAACCCAACCCTGCATACACTTATACATGATGTTAAAAACTTTATTAGTTTCACTGATCTCAGTAGGATCACACACAAGTAGATCTATTGTGCAAAAAGCACATATAGGATCAGGCCTTTAGACACATTTTATGGTGTCCTTTTTAGCCTGATCCTCCTTCCATTTAACTCAAAAGGAATTTTCTCATGGTTTTAAATGAGGGAAGGATTGGGTCTCACTTCAGTCTTCTCATTTAAATCTTATGAATGACAAATACATCTTATGTATTTGCCAATTCCAGCCATTCAAACTCAGTCACTTTTGCTTTTGAGAATGCTTGCATTGATACGCCAGAATTTATTTATATACCATGGGTCCAGTTTTATGATGACTTAAACTGATTTTCAGAGTAGAAAAAAGTCCACCCTTAGCACAATTTTATAGCTAAATTGCAATGTTAGTTTAACTCATCAGTAAGAAGACAACTTTTTATTTGTCTTATTCCTCCAAGAAAAGTTCAAACCATTTTAGAGAAACAAGATGGATGAGGTAATATTTTATTGGACCAACTTCTCTTGGTGAAAGAGAGAAGCTTTCAAGCTACACAGAGCCCTTGTTCAGGTCTGTGTAACTTGAAAGCTCATCTCTTTCATCAAGGAGAAGTTGGTTCAATAGAAGTTACCACCTCATCCACCTTGTGTCTCTAATATCCTGGGACCAACCCAGCTACAAAATACTGCAAACCATTTTAGTGCATTCCTCTGTGGCCTTGTGACCTCCCAGAGATGAAACAAAAGCATCTTATGGTTGATAGCGTCAATTGCAGCAGAGAGGATGAGAAGACATGTCTGTCTTATATCCATTAATAGCAGATCATTCATCAGTACCTCTAAAGCTGCTTCCATTCTATGGTCTGGATTGAATCCAGATTGTGCTGAGTCAAGGACATTGGCTTCGGCTAGATGTACTTGAAAGACACTTTTGGCTTGCTACTCTATGGGATTGCTTAGGAATGTAAAGTTTGATACTGAGAGGTAGTTATCCAGGTCTGATACATCCAAGGTGGACTCAATCCCCACAGATGACCTAACCTATTGTGTTGTTATACATCATGACTGAGTTTATCCGCATTACTTATAACATCCCCCTGCTATGGACTGTCTACAGGGATCAAACTTCTATACAATGAACTTGTAACACTTGAGCTAAAGGATCAGATCCATGAGCTTAGACTCACTAGCAGATTCATATTATGTCATCTAGTCATGTGGGGGAACATCTGCTGTATGTATTAGGGAACTCCAAACACCCTTTAGATTATCCAGTACTTCACTCGATGTGAATGAGGTGATATCAAGGAATGCTTGTGGACTATTCATCAGCCAGCCAGGATCCTGGATCCAAGCAGCCATCCCAAATGCAAGTATTCTTTTTCAGCTAAGATGGATGGTAGCTCCTTGCAGGAGGGTTCTGCTGTGGACAGAAGGCAGACAGGACTGATGAAACAGTTTACCACCCTGCATAGCTGTAATGTATAATAACCATACCATTTTGAAGCCCATGCAGATCCTCTTTCATGAAGTGCTGTTTGCAACCCCCAAAACTTGTTTTCATTAATTATTTATCTAACTATTTTGAACACATTCAGAGTTGCAGCCTTTCAACTGTCTTCCACAGACTGTTCCACACATTAATTATCCTTTTTATTTAAAAAAAAATAAAAATCTTATTTTGGAGCATGTTACGCTCTCCTGCAGTTTTGTTGCACCTGCCTTCTTTGTGTCATTCATAATAGTAAACATCTCAATCATGGCTTCTCTTAATCTCCCTTTTCATAATGACTAAAAGCCTAATTTTCCTATCCTTCCAATTATACCCCTGAAGCCATTTGTCACCCTAATGAAGATATGCTTCAATATTCCTTCAATATGGTGCCCAAAATTGTGCCCAGTAGTTTTTAAATGTGGTCTCACCAGCTTTTTGTATAGTCAGACTTATCACTCCAGATTTCACTCATATATTGATATGTATAAGAAGCCATTTTTTTTGCTAATTGTTGTCCAATATTGATATTTTTCTTATTCTCTTTTTAGATTAGAAACAAGTGAATAGAAAGACATTAAATCATCTTTAAATTGACCTATATTATTTCAATATCTTGGATTTTCCATCTTCAATTCTATAGGCCATGTATCAGATTATGCCTCTGTCGCATGTGTAGGCCAGCACACAAACACAAACAAGTTTCTTTAGATCCAGGATACCTCTTCATATTGATTTACCCTGCTTAAGAACATAAAAACAGCCAATACTGGATCAGACCAATGATCCATTTAGCCCAGTATCCTGTCTTCTGACAGTGGCCAATGACAGATGCTTCACAGGGAATGAAAAGAACAGGGAAATCCATCCCCTGTCATGCAACTTCTGGCTGTCAGAGGCTTGGTGACACAGAGCATGGGATTGCATCCCTGACCATTTTGGATAACAGCTGTTGATAGACCTGTCCTCCATGAACTTACGATGTTCTTTTTCTAACCCTGTCATACTTTTGGCCTTCACAACATCCCTAGCAACAAGTTCTACAGGTTGACAGTGCATTGGGTGAAGAAGCACTTATGTTTGTTTTAAACCTTCTGCCTATTAATTTCATTGGGTGACCCCTGATTCTTGTGTTATGTGAAAAGGTAAATAACTCTTCCTTATTCACTTTCTCCACACCATTCAGATTTTAAGCCTTTATTTTATTTCCCCCCAGTCATCTCTTTTACTCCAAGCTGAAAAGTCTCAGTCTTTTTAATCTCTCCTCATATGAAAGCTGTTTCAGACCCCTAATCATTTTTGTGGCCCTTCTCTTATTTTTTCCAATTCTAATATATCCGTTTTTAGATAGGGTGGCCAGAACTGCATGCAGTATTCAAGCTGTGGGCATACCTTGGATTAATATAGTAGCATTAGGATATTTTCTGTTTTTACTAAATATTCCTTTCCTAATGGCTTCTAATATTCTATGCATTATTTTGACTGCCGCTGCACACTGAATGGATGTTTTCAGAGAACTATCCATAATGATTCCCAAGATCTCTTTCTGTGTGGTAACAGCAATTTAGACCCCATCATTTTCTATGTATTGTTGGGATTATGACTTCCAATGTGCATTTCTTTGCACAAATCAACATTGAATTTCTTCTGCCATTGTGTTGCTCAGTCATCAGTTTTGTGAAATCCCAACATAACTCTTCACAGTCTGCTTTGGATTTAACTATCTTGAGTAATTTTGAATCATCTGCAAACTGTGCCGCCTCACTTTGCCCCCTTTTTTTCCCAGATCATTTCTGAGTATGTTGAACAGCGCTGATCCTAGTACAGACCTTGGGAAAACACCACTATTTACCTCTCTCCACTGTGAAAACTGACCATTTATTCCTACCCTTTGTTTCTTGTCTTTTAACCAGTTACTGATCGATGAGAGGACCTTCCCTCTTATCCCATGACTGCTTATTTTGCTTAAAAGCCTTTGGTGAGGGAACTTGTCAAAGGCTGTCTGAAAATCCAAGTACATTATATCCACTGAATCACCCTGGCCATGTTTGTTAACCCCCCTCAAAGACCAGTGTCTGATTTAACAACTAAAGTTCAAAAACAACAAGTCTTCCCTAGAGCCTTAAGCTGGGCACAACTACAAACTTCTCTGGTCTATTCAGGCTCTTTCCTTCCTTAGCAGTATACTCCCAACCCTTCTTAGCTGGCGTCACTGCCCTTGTCTCAGGATCTTCCTTGTAGGAGTCTCTCACTCTCTGCAGTCTCTCTACAGCTCCTGAGCTTCTTTTCCGTTTCTGCAACTTTCTGCTGCCCTTTATAGGGGTATCACCTCCTCCATAGATAGCTAGTTTTAAACTGAATACTTCATCCCAGATGTAGCAGGCAGGGCTAGACAGCACCAGACATCTGATCCTTAAAAAAGCAGGCCACACCTCTTACACCAGTGGTGTAAGATCTATACCAGGGCAGTCACCAATACTACGACTGGTGTAGCTGAGCCAATGATAGCACTGGGTGAAGTGTGTGTGTGTGTGTGTGTGTGTGTGTGTAGAATTCTATATTGTAGACAAGCAATAAGGATGTATTTTTTTTTTTACACCCATTGGCATCAATGGAAATTTTGTCATTGGCTTCAGTAGGACCAATCTGTTTCAGCAGCTCCATTTTGCTGCTCGCTATAATAATTAGCACTAGTATGGCCCCTGGTTCCTAAGTTACATATGTCAACAGTGGCAAAAACCCTTTGGCACTCCTCCTACTCTGGCATTTTGTAGAAAACTTACAACCTTCCATTGAATGCAACACGCCTATTAAAATAGAAAGCCAGAGTAAAACTACTTGCTTCTTCCTATGCCGCCACCTCATTTTTTATTTCAGGGAATGAAAATTAGTGCAGCTTCTACAGGCAAGATGCTTTCACCCATCTCTTTTTCTCATCAGAGAAATCGTTTTCCCTCCAATGCAGTGAGAAAACTTTATAACTATGGGGCCTGTGACTCATGTCTATTACATTGCCTACACATCTGGTGATCATTAGCATTATGCATTTTGGCATGCCCAGGATAAAAATGCCTGTGAGATTACAATACACCTAATGTTATAAGTAACACTTAAATAAGTTTTAAAACGTGCTTGTTTCCTTTTTCCTTTAAATCACAGCTGGTCAGTAAAATTAAGTTATCTGTGGTCAAAAGGTCAAATATTTGCATTTCAAACTAGCCCTACATTTATTTAATATTTTTAAACATTGTTCTACCTTTTATACCAAGTACATGTTTCAAGGTAGATCTATAACATGGTCCAGAGAAGTGCAGAGCTTTCATGAAGGAGGTGTCTGGAGATATTTCATGATTCTTGGGACTAATTAAGCCATCCAAATCCTTACAGGCACTGATCCTCTGCTGGTGCAACTTGTTGATAAATTGTATAGTAAATTGCTTGGCCACACTTTGGTTCAGTATGTAATATATTCACAAGACCAAATAACCAATATCAGCCAGGTTCCTTGCAAAAAGCCAATAAACAAACAACAATAATAAAGTATAGGAAGAAAAGTTTAACACCTGTTTCCTGGAAGCCATCTCATGCAGTGTTATATTCACCTTATCCAGAAGATGTACTCCCAAGTTACATTCCGAAAGCCATCTTTTTATAACCTACCTGTTTACAAATAAAAGGTACAGTATGTCATCTGAAACTAGATTTACCCAATCAGCTTTCTTCCTTGTTTTTTCTGATACCTTGGTATACCCCTTATCTCTTTGTTCTGAACACATGCATTCCAGGTACCAAGGAGCATGAAGAAAGCTCCTAGTTTTGTACCAGGTAGAAGATTGATACAATACTATTGGATATTAGGAAACACTATTTCACTAGGAGGGTGGTGAAGCACTGGAATGCGTTACCTAGGGAGGTGGTGGAATCTCCTTCCTTGGAGGTTTTTAAGGCCTGGCTTAACAAAGCCCTGGCTGGGATGATTTAGTTGGGAATTGGTCCTGCTTTGAGCACGGGGTTGGACTAGATGACCTCCTGAGGTCCCTTCCAACCCTGATATTCTATGATTCTATGATCTTGTTCTTTTCCTTGGGGACATTCCAGTATTAGTCTGTGAGTCTTACTCCCTACCTGTTGCTATGGTAAAACAGTCATGTCCTGATCCTGACAGCATTCCTATCTCCTTAAGCCAAAGCTTACTACTTCAGCTAATGCAAAGTGTTATGGGATACTTGACATCGATGAACAGAATTGTTAACATAACTTGCCAATACTTATATTAATACTATACCCAACATATGTATTGGCTAGCATCATCATACCTTTAGTGATTACCAAGGCTTCAGTGGAGCTATGACCATTTACCCGAGATGAGGATCTGCCCCCCAATGCTTCCAGACATTCTTTGTACATGACTGAGTGTCCTGTGGCACCTTTAAGACTAACAAATGTATTGGAGCATAAGCTTTCGTGGTCTGCATCTGACGAAGTGGGCATTCACCCACGAAAGCTTATGCTCCAATACGTCTGTTAGTCTATAAGGTGTCACAGGACTCTCTGTTGCTTTTTACAGATCCAGACTAACACGGCTACCCCTCTAATACTTTGTACATGACTATTACTATGTTTCCATCTCCCAACAAGTTTAAAAGGCTTGTTCTATTAGATAGTTTTCAATTTTAAAGCTTCTTGTTTAAAAAGTGTAGATACTTTGCAAAGTGCGTACTCTGTTAATGAAATAACATGTTATACTACGACATACAAAGAGTTCCATTCCCACAGGCTAATTACTCTCATGCTACTATAACTTGCTTGAACTATGCAAAACAAGACATGGAATTATTCTAGCTATAACAAACTGAAACATACAGTACTGTAGTCTAAATATATTAACTCATAACCAGAGATGAAATGCTGCTATTCTGTTCAGTATGCAAGGAATGTCATGCGTTCCACAGCAGCAGGAACTGCATATAAAATCCTATACATGTTAAATTTGCTCTAAGTGTTCTCCAATGACCGTAAAAGGGAATAAAGCTGACATTTTGCTGGTTCTGTCTCTAACTCTCTACTGATCCTGGATAATCTTTAGATGCTATCGTCCTTTGGAGGTCAGAGTTAAAAAATAATATCTTCTGTGTCCATATGGCAGAACATTAATAGAATCCATGCAACAGCATTTACTTATTTAACTATATCGCACTTCACCATCGTAAGAGCCAATCATCATAGTGAATAGGTTATTTTGGAAATGTTTAAGATGATTTTTCAATTTGATTTGGAGCCAACATACAGCCAATTTATGACAAGCAGCAATTTATAAACACACACACACACACACACACAAATATACTTATTCCATATGAAAATTCTGTCACTTTTCAAAGCTTCTGGACAGAATAATTTTTAAGAGGTAATTGTCTCCATTCTTTCATTTTACAAAAACCTTTGACAATTTTTTTTCCGCATGTGAACTAATACACCTAGCATTTTGAATTGAGGGGAGAAAAAAATCTTGCTTTATTCTCAAAGAAACAAGTTTCCCTTATTAATGTGGTTCTCAGCATGATTGGTAAAAGCCAGGAATAACAATACATAATGGTGGCAGATACTCAGTCAATTTAAAAACAAAAGACATCTTTTTATGAATGCATCTTTGCCCTTGAAACAGCTCACTTTTAATATAGTGTTTGTAAATACTCTCTACATTATGGTCAAAAATATGCTTATAAAGTGCAAAGCATGTGGAATACTTAAATCTTTATATTCCCTTCCCCCACACTGTATTTATTGTCATTCTTTGCCATACTGAGCTGACTTATCTGCTGAGCCAAGTTTTCACTGGGAGTATCGTAAGCAGAGGGCCATATGAGAAATAGAAGTACCCTCAGGCTGTGCCAATCTATGCCAGCTGGTTAACGAGTTGCTGAAGTGCATCAAGTTCCAGCCATACCCCATCTGTCCTCTGAGCCTATGACATACTCATGAAGGGTTAGAGGGGGAGGAAAGTGAGCATCAAAGCCAGATATTCCTGTGGAAGATTCCCTCACACTGAGAAATTCCCCAGTCTTAGAAGCCCTCCCCCTTACATCACCATCCCTCCCCCAATACCAGAAGGATACCAATATGCAGTTTTAAAAAAGTAACTATTCAAAGAAGAAAGGAAACAGTCATAAAATGGAAGATTTTATAATTGTTTGTAACATGTTACATTCTCAGGCAGCAGGCACATGATTTTAAGCACCAAGTCATGCATTAAGTAGAAGTCATTGTTTCCAGAAGAAACAATGGCATCTTGATGTATTAATTTATATAATGTCACAGGAAGATGATACTGGGGAAGAAGTTATGCCAAAAAACCAGAAAAGTGATTTCTAGAAAAGTGTGTACACATTACATAAGTTACTATGGTCTCCAGTATCAACCGTCACAGCTACATTTCTAAAGAGTTTTCATTCTAACCCCATTTTCACATGTTCTTAACTTTTCAAAATATTCACTAATAGGGCTGTTTCCATGTTTCGTTTCTGCCCAAAAGGTGACAATGTAGGCAATTTTCTTTTAGCCATTTTTGAGAGATGAGAGGATTAAAGGGCATTTTTCATGAAGTAATTCTTCTCATACTTTAGGGGGCAGATAATTCAAAACTGGCTGACCCTTTAAACTGAAAGGTTCAGCTGCTGTAAATTATCACAGCTCAAATTAAGTCACTGGAGCTGTAAGAATTTACACCAAGGATCTGCCTCAAAATGTATATGGACATAGCCTATAATGGCAAATGTGGTTGTAAAATATGAAAGTTATGTGCATACTGAAATTATGAAAATACACCAGGGCATACCTAACAGCTATAATCTAAAGAATCATTGAAATGAGCCACCTAGTTATGATGGAGCACAGGGCAGAAGACAATCCCTCAAACAGACTGGTTCTATATTACAAATTTTATAGAAACACACTGTGACTATGTTTACGTCTGAAAAAGGGGTCTTATCAGTGATTAGGTGCATTTCTGTGAGTAGATACAGAAGAGAACAAGCAAACCAGTCAAGTAAAAGTGACAACAGATCATCAGAATCTGCAGTCAATACATGACCATCAGCCTCTGCTCACAGAATATGTATGTCTTCTGCTTTATATGCAGCTAGCTTATGGCTGTCTATCTTGTAAGTCTCATTTGTTGCATAGTTTAACATTTACAATCTGCACAGGATAATGCTACAGAACATAGACATGCACACAGTTGGCCTGAAAACTTCTAAAGGAGTGTTTTATATTATATAGTCTTGTCATGGAAGTAGGTCTGAAGGATTCATGCCACTAACTCTTGATCACCTATAGATCTCAGTCTTCTAAGAGATACAAACACTTAACTATCAAGTTTTATGCAGTTGCCCTCTTGCTTCGGACAGGCTGACTGCCTATGCCATTCTGAGAACCTCTAAGATACATGTTGTTTTATCTTTTGACTATATAATTCAGCATACAGCTAACTGACAGAAAGGCCAGAGTGATAGGAAGCCACAATAAAGTGAATAAAGACTGTCACATATAAAAAAAAAAAATACACAACGAATATGGCCCTACCAAATTCACAGCCCATTGTGGTCAATTTCATGGTTATAGGATTTAAAGAATTGTAAATTACATGATTTCAGCTATTTAAATCTGAAATTTCATTGTGTTGTAATTGTAGAGGTCCTGACCCATAAAGGAGTTGTGGAGGGGGTCACAATGTTATTGTAGGGGGTGTTGTGGTATTGCTACAATGCTGCCTTCAGAGCTGGGCAGCTGGAGAGTGGCAGCGTCTGCTGGCTGGGAGCCCAGCTCTGAAGGCAGAGCCACTGCCAAAAGCGGCGCAGAAGTCAGGATGTCATGATATGGTATTGCCACCCTTACCTCTGCACTGCTGCTGGCAGGGTGCTGCCTTCAGAGCTGGGAACCTGGCCAACAGTCACCACTCTCTGGCTGCCCAGCTCTGAAGGCAGCACAAAAGTAAGGATGGCAATGACCATGACCATGACCCTCTTAAAATAACCTTGCAACCCGCCTGCAACTCCCCTTTTGGGTCAGGCCCCCCAGTCTGAGAAATGCTAGCCTCCCCCGTGAAATCTGTATAGTACAGGATCAAAGCACAGACCAGATTTCATGGTCTGTGATGCATTTTTCATGGCCATGAATTTGATAGGGCCCTAACGATGAAATTAGAAGCTAAAACCTTGGGAAGAAGGTGAATCAAACAAAAACAAATCAATGACTCTTTGAAGTTATACATTGTAGCCCCCTCAATCAAGCCTCAAAAAAAAACACTGGAGGGAGAAGAGTATTCGTCTGATTTTACAGATGGAGAAGGGAAAATGAACAGAGAGTTTACATAGTATTGGTTCTAAGATCATGTAAGAAGTCAAAGGCAGATACAGGAAGTGAGTTTATATCCCCCAGCTCTCCAACCTGTGCTTTAGTCACAAGTCCATCCTCCCTTTTAAGGAGACCAAACAGGAATAATGTTTTTCTTCTTCTATATTTAAATGGAATACAGTTGTAACCTCTGGCTCCCTGACCCTATCCTCAGAAAAAGATTACTGTTTCTCCTAGCCTTCTGTGGAACCAGCCCATTGAAGACTTCCAGGCTTGG
Organism: Trachemys scripta elegans; assembly: GCF_013100865.1. Taxonomy (NCBI): domain Eukaryota; kingdom Metazoa; phylum Chordata; order Testudines; family Emydidae; genus Trachemys; species Trachemys scripta. The sequence goes on along the minus strand of NC_048298.1, from coordinate 169,432,492 downwards.
TCACAGGAATTCCTCCATAATGATGCAAAATACTTTTGCCACAGAATGAATACATTGATGGCATAGCATTCCTCCAGGGTAACTGGATAAAATTCAGTGGCCTGTGTTATATAGGAGGTCAGATTAAATTATCCATTCTGGCTTTAAAACAAATCTGTAAATCTAAATTTCAACCTAGAAAGGGTGAATCAGAACTAGGGGACTAAGGGACACGTTTTCTAAAAAGCCCAAAGACACGTTTTCAGATGCTCAATACCCACAATTGAACTAGGTTTTCAAAAGAGCTCAGCTCCTATTTAAGCACTTACACAAGGGCCAGATTACCTAAAGTGCTCAGCACAGTAGCTCTCATTGTGACACAGATGGCCAGATTTTCAAAAGAACCGAAACCCCAATGAGCCTGGCACTTTTCAAAATTCAGCCACTTATTTGATACCTAAATGGCAGCTGAGCAGTTCTGAAATTCTGTCCCCAAGGAAGTTCATGTAGAACTTTAAGCATGTGAGTAGTTGTCCTATTTCCCGCCCCGCCTCCCCAGTGGAACTACTCGTGTGCTTAGTGTTATGCTTATGCTTTGCTAATCAGAGCCTACATCTGGGTTATAAGCAGCACTATCCCACTCTACATTCCCAAAGGCAAACTGTTCTATCACATCATATAAAAAGCAGACATAAGAACTGCAAGAGACACCTGTACTTAAGCTTTATATGAGGATCTTTTCTGTAAAAAAATGTTGATCTATACGTCACTCGAACTAGGTTGACTTGTTATCTTGGCTTTTTTTAGGCTTTTGTATTCTCCAGTCTCTGGCCCCTGCGCTCATCAATAAGTCTTTAATAACAAGAACATAATGAAGCATCATCTGTTTTGGGTAAATGCATGATAAACACAGCTGTGCATGAGAAAACAAGGAAAGTAAGATGTCATATGCCATTCTCATGCAGAGGACAAAAGAAATAGCATCTGTTCACTAGCAATCTCACTTTAAACTAGCCTAGTATTTATTGCAACATTTAAAACCATAATTTTCTTTACTGGTTTTGCAGAAAAAATACAAAGTTCTCAAAAAACTCCCAAATGCCATAGTTATTACTGACAAGAAAGTAAGGCAAAATGTGCATGTCTATTGCTTTATATTTTCAGCTTTTCTTCCCCCTTCCTCCCCCCTTCCTGTACAAAATTACAGAACATAAAAATGGCCATACTGGGTCAGACCAAAGGTCTATCTAGCCCAGTATCCTGTCTTCCAACAGTGGTCAATGTGAAGTGCTTCAGAGGGAATGAACAGAACAGGTAATCATCAGTCATCCATCCTCTGTTGCCCATTCCCAGCTTCTTATAGGAGTCTAAGCCCTATTGACTTTCAATGAAATTTAGGCTCCTAAATGCCCAAGTCCCCTTTGGAAAATGGGATTTAGGTGCTTCCAAAAATGTTACTCCTAATCTGAAAGTCAGTGTGACTTGTGCTCCTAACTCAGGAATTTTAGAACACACACCCATCAATGACACGTTTCAGAGTGGTAGCTATGTTAGTCTATATCAACAAAAACAATGAGGAGTCCTTGTGGCACCTTAGAGACTAACAAATTTATTTGGGCATAAGCTTTTGTGGGCTAGAACCCATTTCATCAGATTCATGGAGTGGAAAATACAGGAGCAGGTATAAATACATGAAAAGATGGGAGTTGCCTTACCAAATGTGACGTCAGTCTAACAATACAAGTCAATTAACAGTGGGATACAAAGGGAGGAAAAATAACTTTTGTAGTGGTAATGAGAGTGGCCCATTTCAAACAGTCGACAAGAAGGTGTAAGTAACAGTAGGGGGAAATTAGGTTTAGGTTTTGTAATGACCCAACCACTCCTGGTCTTTATTCAGGCCTAATTGGCTGATGTCCAGTTTGCAAATTAATTCCAGTTCTGCAGTTTTATGTTGGAGTCTGTTTTTAAAGGGTTTGGGGGTTTTTTGTTGAAAAATTGCCACTTTAAGGTCTGTTATTGAGTGACCAGGGAGATTAAAGTGTTCTCCTACTGGTTTTTGAATGTTATAATTCCTGATGTCAGATTTGTGTACATTTATTCTTTTGTGTAGAGACTGTTCGGTTTGGCCAATATACATGGCAGAGGGGCATTGCTGGCACATGATGGCATATATCACATTGGTAGATGTGCAGGTGAACAAGCCCCTGATGGTGTGGCTGATGTGGTCAGGTCCTATGATGGTGTCCCTTGAATAGATATGTGGACAGAGTTAGCACTGGGGTTTGTTGTAGGGTTTGGTTCCTGGGTTGGTGTTTTTGTTGTGTGGTGTGTAGTTGCTGGTGAGTATTTGCTTCAGTTGGGGGGCTGTCTGTAAGCAAGGACTAGCCTGCCTCCCAAGGTCTGTGAGAGTGAGGGATCGTCCTTCAGGATAGGTTGTTGATCCTTGATGATGAGCTGGAAGGGTTTTAGTTGGGGGCTGTAGGTGACAGTTAGTGGCGTTCTGTTACTTTCTTTGATGGGCCTGTCTTATAGTAGGTGACTTCTGAGTACCCTTCTGGCTCTGTCAATCTGTTTATTCACTTCACCAGGTAAGTATTGTAGTTTTAAGAATGCTAGATAGAGATCCTGTAGCTGTTTGTCTCTGTCTGAGGGATCAGAGCAAATGTGGCTGTATCTTAGAGCTTGGCTGTAGACAATGGATCGTGTGATGTGGTCTGGATGAAATCTGGAGGCATGTAGGTAAATATAGCGGTCAGTAGGTTTCCAGTATAGGGTGGTGTTTATGTGACCATCGCTTATTAGTGCTGTAGTGTCTAGGAAGTGGACCTCTTGCGTGGACTGGAGGTTGATGGTGGGATGGAAATTATTGAAATCCTGGTGGAATTCCTCAAGGGCCTCCTTCCCATGGGTCCAGATGATGAAGATGTCATCAATGTAGCGCAAGTAGAGTAGGGGCATTAGGGGACGAGAGCTGAGGAAGCGTTGTTCTAAGTCAGCCATAAAAATGTTGGCATACTATGTAGCCATGCAGGTACCCATAGCAGTCCTGCTGACTTGAAGGTATAAATTGTCCCCAAATCTGAAATAGTTGTGGGTGAGGACAAAGTCACGAAGTTCAGCCACCAGGTTTGCAGTGATAGTATCGGGGATGCTATTCCTGATGGCTTGTAGTCCATCTTTGTGTGGAATGTTCGTGTAGAGAGCTTCTACATCCATAGTGGCTAGGATGGTGTTTTCTGGAAGATCACCAAAGGATTGTAGTTTCCTCAGGAAGTCAGTGGTGTCTCAAAGATATGTGGGAGTGCTGGTAGCATAGGGCCTGAGGAGAGAATCTACATAGCCAGATGATCCTGCTGTCAGGGTGCCAGAATCTCAGCTAAAAACCTGGCAAATTTTGTGCCACCAGAAAACTATGCCTTATAAATGCAATGCCTCCCACTGAACTCACTGTACAGTTATTGGAAGGATACAGCTCTCATCAGATGGCTTCTGAGTCAGGCAGCAGAAGGAATGAGCAGGATGCCCTGTTACATAACTTCTTGCAGTAGCTTCCCTATTTTTATCTATTTGAAGAAACAAATTGTTGACAGAATGATGATGAACCTCTTAGAAGAACAAAGGAGCCTTAATAAAGTTAGAAACCTAAGGATGATGGAACTGTAAATCAATCAGGTGGGACATGAAGACTTACAGCATTGATGGCGTGATTTATTTTTATTTTTAAAAGATGCTCAAGCCCCTCTTCTGCACCATTTCAACTGCTTAGTTACTGCCTTCACCCACAGAACAAACATAATTAACAGGTCATATGAAAGCCTGATTGGTGGATGTCCAGTGCAGTAGTATTATATTGTCACTTTTTCCTCCTAGCTGAGAACCGAAGTCCAGAAATGTCAGCCCAGCAGATACCTCCCACTCTTTCCCCTATCTATAAGACTATTATCAATTCCATTTAAACAAAATAGTGTATACTAGACATTTTTAAGACTCTTCAGCAAAAAGGGTAATAGGATCTAAACATAGGCTTCTCCTGTCTGAGTCATTTCTAGACTTTATCAGAAAAAGCAATATTGTGTTACTAGTCATTTTTCTTGATAACCACAGATGACTGATTATTTTCCTCCGACTGGTGATAACATTTGGATGCATTCTATTCCTAGTAAAATGCCCTACTTTATCTGAATGACATTCTATTTTATCATGCAAGATCCTCTAACTCCAACCCTAAACGCAAAAGAACTGAGCAGAAAATAATTCCTGTGCTCTGCTCTTCTTCTAATGCTGGTATAGAAAGCTACATCCTTCAGGTTGGATTTGTTGTGTGTGGCTAAAATCTTTAGGATCTAATCATAGGCTTTCCCATGATCCCCATAACCCCCATAAAAGGCCAAATGTCAAGCAAGGGAGTTCTTTAATATTAGATGGGACAAAGTTCAAAAAATATATAAACAATCCTGAACTCATAGGGGGAAAGGGTTTGATGCTGAATGAATTATTTGCTCTGTCTTGGGTAACAGGTTCTTTCCATTTCTATCTCCCAGGAATCAGTGATTAACCTCCTCAAAGAAGTTATTGAAGATATTGTCAGTCTCAATGAAAGCATTAGGATTTTCACATATTCTTTTAGTTGGACACTGTTGTTCCACAGAGGCCCCTTCTCCACCCCCATGTCTCAGTAGTCACAATCAATCAATCTACTCATTTAGAGGTTGGCACTACAGAGAGTCTCCTCAAGATGGCAGCAACATTCTGTCACCAGGTACAAGATGTGCAAAGTGTGCTATATTTTCCTCCCTTTAGACAGAATGTGTGACCTTCTTGGCACACCTACACTCCCTTGCTAGGCTAGGTAACTTACACGGTTACAAACAAGTTGTAGATATATCACATTTGTTCAACAGGCCATCAGGCTGTCACTTATGAACCCCATTTTTAGCATATATCACCTACAAAGGAATCAACAAAAAAAATGTGCACTTGAGATCACCTTGAACCCAAATACCTTCTTAGACTTACATAAGCCCAGAGAGTAAACACACAAAAAGGAGCAAGTATTTCATTTTATTCCTGTTCTACAAAAAACATTTGTTTGCAATGCTACACCGTTATATTTTTGTATATCCACAGCATCAGCCACTAGCTTTCAGTCTTTTTCTACATCAAATTCCTACTCCTTATATGATGCCTTCTCTCTCCAGGTCAGTTCTCTTCTCACATGGAGCAGCCACCACTGAGGAAACAGGGTGCCACAATTTGATTAAACTAGTTTAAGTTTTGGAGTGGCCTTACAGTAATCCAATCGGGAGGTCACAAAAGTAGTCCATATACAGAAATAAATAGATTCCAGAGATCAGCAAATTAGAAGTGGCCAAAGCCACTTGGGATTCCAGGATTAATCTGGGCTGTAAAAGTATTTCTGCATTGCAATATCCTGATGAAGGGTGATTAATTTCCCACAGTCCAATAATAGAATAAAACATCCTAAACTCTTGCCCAAAGGAATCTGAATCAGCTTCATATTATCTAGATTAAGCTAAATCACACCACTCTCACTCAAGTTTCTACATTGGTCTGGCACCAGGGACACCACATTGTGTCACTCTGATGAAAAATCATAGCACTTAAATACAGCAACAAGCTAAAGGCACCAGACTCAAAACCTACTAAATGGTCTCCTATCAACCTATGTATGCGGTGTAATTGTAGCTGTGTCGGTCCCAGGATATTAGAGATACAAGGTGGGAGAGGTAATATCTTTTATTGGACCAACTTCTGTTGGTGAGGGACAAGTTTTGAAGCCACATGGAGCTCCTCTTCAGGTCTGGGAAAGGTACACTCTATATCACAGCTAAATACTAAACAGTCTGTTCCACCTTGCATAATTAGTTAAAATACATATTCTAAAAGACCTTTCAATTAACCTATCAGTCCTCATCTTCAAAGGAAACCTGCACAACATTTTCAAAAGACAAGTCTGGGAACTTAAAATTCATAACATTGCTAGACAGTCATGGGCTGAACAGAGACACTGGATATATGGCTTATTACAACAATCTATAACCCACTAAATCCCTCTTTTTGTCCTATGACTGCAGAGGTGTTAACAGGCCAATCTACTTTGAATGGTTCCTTAGAACATGTGGCAACTACTTATGGTAAACAATCTGTTCTGCTTTGCATTCATTTGTGACTCTCAGCATACCTTTCACAGACCTAAAGAGGTCTGTGTGGTTGGTCCAATAAAAAGATATTACCTCACATCCGAAGAAGTGGGCTGTAGTCCACCAAAGCTTATGCTCTAATAAATTTGTTAGTCTCTAAGGTGCCACAAGTACTCCTGTTCTTCTTTTTACCTCACCTCTGTGGTCTCCCATCAACATCACGTACATGTTGGAGTGGCAAGGGAATTTTAAAAATACATTTTAAAAATGTAATACGAGCATTCAAAAGCATCATCTTAAACAATTGTCAAGGTGTGACTTACAAGGAGCATTCATGTCTGCTCCAAACCAACAGCTAGTCATCAAAAACAGAAAAGCAGTCAAAATATTGTTACTTATAAGCTTCCTAACTAAAGTTAAGTAAACATGTTTTTTCCCCACAATGTTGTGGAACATAGTAGGCATACAAGTGATAAGGTGTTTAGTTTTTTGGTATGACAGTAGTAGTGACAGAGCTCTCAAGATAGCTCAGTAATTATCCAAGGCTGCTCCCTCAGGTCTCTCTAAAAGGAAAGAATGAAACCTAGCCACTTCTGCTGGGATCTATAATTGGAGTCCATGAAACATTATGCTGAAGAGAATCAAAGGCTGAAGACCGATCTAAAAGAATCAGCGTGAATACCTGAACTTTGTCCATCATTAGAAAGTGATTAATACGGAGTGAAATGAACATATACTAGTATAACCAGGATTAAAACTAAGAGTGTGAGGACCATAGATAAGGGCATAGGAAAACAACTCTCCCTGATATCCATAGCCAAAAGAGACAGGCTGGAGACATAGCAATAGTTAGCAGGTCCTTTCTGGGGCAAGGGCGTAACAACCTTTAAAAAAAAAAAAAAAAAAGGACATTGGCACTCTGTTTATCCTATGGAATGCGTTACAGATCTATTCAAACAAACCTAACCCCTTCGTTCCTGATTTTACAAGCCCAAGGGATATGTGCATCCTAACTGCAAAGTTACAGGAAACCCCAATACAGGAACCTCAGCAGCACATGTGCAACCTTTGTTAGTTTCTCCTTCATCAGCCCATGAGTCCTACCCCTGCTCCTGAGGACCTACTGCTGCTTCTAGGCTCAGCATGCTCTGACCAAGTTGGTATTTCCCCTGGTTCTGAGGGGCTTTGCCAGAAGCTTTCCTGCAACTCAGCAGGTTCTCCAGCTCTTGCCAATCCTCCCAACAGCTCTCCTCAGAATGCAGCAGGTCCCAGTTATTGCCCTCCTTCAGCTCTTCTCCTCAGGCAACTTCTCTGCCGCTTCTTCTGTCTCTCTTTTGCACTTAAGAAGCTCTCACCTGCTCCTTCCTGATTTTCCCAGTCTGCTCCCTTTATATGGCTCAGGTGCTCTCTCAAGCCCAATGGGTAGGCTTTTGCATCAGACCCTGCTCTCGCTTAAAGGGGCTGGTCACCCTGTGACAAGCAGGTGATGAGGGGGAAACAAATAGCATGGCTAGAATCTGAGGGTACATTTCTTCAATCCTTACTTCGAGTGTGCAGATAGGAAAGCACTATTCAATGCAATAAGGGTTGCAGAATCAGGCCCTCGGGCCTTGTGAAAATTCAGTCTAAAAGAACATGGTATTGGTCTCCTCCAGATACAGACTTGTCCCAAGGGATGTGTGGTCAGTCCATTCAAAACCTTTTGAAAAGAGTTAGAAATCTCATCGTAATTAGACATGTTTGATTAAGATTACAGGCCATGATAGACCTGATTCACCATACCTAGTACCCTTCATCCCAAAAGATCCTTATGTACTTTAGAGGCAGAATGTTTATAGACCAGTCATTCACAAATGCAGCTTTCTCTTGGGCATGACACATCAACCACTTTGTACCAGCAACACTGCCCAACCAATTTTAGAAAGGGAGATGAAGAATATCTTCTCCAAGTGAAATTATAAAGGGAATTTTTCATAGTCAGGATGTAATTACCCAGGATAGAATTTGGTCAGGAAACCAGAAATCAATAAGTGATTTTTAATGGTCAGTGAGTCAGGACTTTGTTTTGAGTTTCCTATGAAATGTGTTTCCTCTAGAAGCACAGTAGAAGCCTCCTCGTATTATTTTCAAGTAACAGGTTGCTTTGGTATAAACTCAGGGGACAGGGTATCACTGACTGCAGTACGTGAATCTTTCCCACAGGACTCCCACCCAGATACTGCATAGGCCCCACAATGCTGAACTTCTATTTCATGAGACCCCTCAGCTTATGATATAGGGCAAGGTGGTATGGATTTCTGTATGTAAATTGTGGGCTATGAAGCATTTCAAAGCCCATGAAAGAAGACAGTGGAGAAGAGGGGGGCGAGCATGAAGTGAGAAGGAAGAATTGGAAAGCATTATTTGTGATGGCTACATGACAGCACTATATTCTGAAATCAAATCCCCAAATTCAACCTTCCGCTTCTCAAATGCCCTTTTTCCTTCTTCTTTTTTTTTTTTTTTTTAATATTACCACCTCCTATTTTTCATATTCTCCATTCTCCCTTCTGGTGGCAGTTGTGTAGATCTGACAAATGCCTGAAAACTTTCAACTCTGTATTCTTCTTTGCTTTCTCAGTTCAATTACTGTTAACGTCTTAAAAGCTTTTCTCAAAAGCAGTCACTTAAGGTGACATGTTTCCAGATTTTTCAAGTATTACACAGGTAATATTGCTACTATTTATGTTGCTTGCCCTGTTTTAATGCATATCGTTATTGCTTCCAGATTACACTAATAGGCAGACACTTTATTCACAAACGACCCCATTGTTCAGTATGCTACATCCCATCCATTTACTCGTGGCAATAAATTCAATCACATTACTCCAGCTATGGCAGATTTACACCTGCTTCCTATCAGTCAATGCATTGACTTTAAAATTTTACTCAGTTTTTCATTACCTATCTGAAGCATCCCTTTTAAACCTATCAGAATTGGTCTCCACTTACACATGCCCTCAATCCTTGCTTTCTAATAATAAATCTCAAATTCATCAGCCCCCTTGTCAGGTCTCTCATCCATGGGTAACAGAGCATTCACCTGTCATGCCCCTGAGCTGTGGAATTCCCTGAACTGAACTCTCATCTCCAAATCCCTTGAGCTTTTAAAATACCTCTGATTCCTACTTATTAAAATTTGCTTTTAATATTTGATCCACTGCTGACACATGCTGTAGGCTTGACTAGTATAAAAATATATTTTTTTATTTTCCTTAGTGCATGGCAAGTCCATTGACATTTTCTAGAACAAAAAGGGTTTTTTTAATGCATTTTATTGGTGTTCCTTTCACACTCAGTTCTCTTCCATCTTTCATTTCTGGGTTAAACTTTTCTTCATCTGCTTTAGTCTGATCTCTAGACTAAAGTCTACAAGAACAATTTGGAATTATTATAAATTAACAGACCAAGAAAAATACAGCAATGTTGACTAGCTCAATCTCTTTAGATTGCCTTGGATGTGGAGGAATAATAAAATAGCACATCAGGGCATTTTACAAACATTAACAAGTTAAGCTCTCACCATGAGCTATTATCCCCACAGAAACTGAGGCAGAGAGAGTGACTTGTCAAAGGACATATGCCAGAGTCTGTTTTGGAATTCAGGAATTCTGATGTCCCAGTTCTATGCTTAGACCATGCCTGTTTATTTGCACCTGATAAGTCTGTCTCTTTCCAAGCTATATTGAATGAATCAGTCTCTATTCTATCACTTTTTGGAGAGTCACTTTTTATTGAAGAAGTCCATTATTTATTTGAATATTCTAAATTAAAGCATACACAGCTTTGAGCATAGTGGAATTATTATTCCTAAAGGCAGGTACAGTCTTGATTCAGAATCTTCACACAAGTAACCTGGCATTTCATCTCATGATTCAGGGACGAGGAAATAGTTATTTTGAGAACTAATGACAAACAGCAGTAAAAAGCAACACATGTTTTTATATTTTGGGGTACTTGCTTCATCCCTGAAAGTGTCTTTTTAATCCCATAAATAAAATTGTTTGGTATAAACTGCTGTATAGATGCCACACCATAGAAAACTAAAAACTCATTTTTAGGAATTGCCTGCAGGAGGAAGTTAATAGGATATTGTCTGCCTCTTTTGGTAAACTCACTGGGGTTTGGGGTGGAAGGTTAATATCAGAGTGTGATACTGTATGAAATTTAACAGCAGGTGGAGCTCCGTAGAGTATATTTGTAGAAAGTGAGTATGAGAGTGGGATTTATTGTCTGGTCAACTGAAATGGCTGCTCTTCAAAATCTTTCTATTCCCAGGATGTTTTTAAAAGATGGATTCAGCACATGGCAAGTAAGGAGACTGATCACCTTCTAATGATGCCTTGCAGTTATCAGGCTACAGCACTCTGTTGAGTTTTGAAGGGTCTCCTCCAATACTTGGACTCTTTTTTCAGGCCCTTTGGTAAGGGAGGGAGAAGCCTGGGCCTTCCAACCAAAAAAGCGCAAAGGAGCACACATACTACTTCCCCTAGCAACAGTATGAATAAGCAGGGAACTATAAAAGTAGGAGTAGGGAGGTGGCACTGCTTCTGTATGTGGCATTAGTGAGACCCTTACTGGAATATTGTATATAGTTCTGACACCCACATTTCAAAAACAAGGTTGAAAAATTGGAGAGGGTTGAGAAAATAGTTATATGATTGATTTGAAGTCTCAGAAACCAACCTTATAAACAAGAGACATTTAGTTTATTCAAGAGAAGGTTGAGAGGTAACTTGATCACAGTTTCAAGTACCTACATGGGGGAAAAGTTAGGGACAGTAGACAGATATTTGCCTAATATAGCGGATGTAGCAGGAAAAGGCATAACAAGATTGACAATTGGAAATTGAATCCAGATAAATTCAGATTAGAAAAAAGTAAAAAAAAATTATTTTATTTTTGGACAGTGAGAGTAGTTAACCATTGGAACAACTTACACAGGGACATGGTGGAGTCTGTCACTTGCAGTCAAGATAGCTTTCTCATAGATATGCTCTAGCTCAAACAGAAGTTATGTTCCCAAAGCAGAAATTACTGGGCGAGGTACTATGGCCTGTATTACGCAGCAAGCATCATCATAATGGGACTTTTCTGGCCTTAATCTATGTCAGTCATTAGCTGTGGGTCAACACTGGAGAGATGTTCTGATTCCTGGCTTGATATCACTACTTCTCCCCTCCAGGTTTGAGGGAGGAGAGGGTTTGGATTACATTATTCCTTACTGGTTTCAGGTTTCTTTAGCTGAAGAGTTGCCTTAGCCACAGTGCTTGAACCAAATATGTGACACACCAATTTTGGTATTTTATCTGCTATGCATAGCTGCTTGGAGTAACATCACTTTTTTTTAGGTTATGATCCGCATGCCAAAACTATCAACTCCAATTATCTTGATCTAGCCCTGTGATCCTCTCTACAAATATTCTCCAAATGAAGTCCTCACCAAAGATTAGAAAGTCTCTTCTGGAATCTCCATTGAATGTTTTCCACATCCATTCATGCTGGGATTTTCTGATTTGGATGCACTTTCAGTTTTTCTTATACCACATTCCCATCTTAAAGTTACAATGACGGTCTCTCATCTCACATTTGCAGCTTACTTGTAAATAAACATTCCTTCCCCCTCCTTCACTGTATCTATCTGCTCTTAATTCACATCTAACAACTATGTATTTCACATGGATTGTCTGGCTAGATGTGTTTAATCTGAATTCAGTTCACAGTCTGATTTAAGTCACAGAGGGTCCTTTTTACAGATTCGGACTAACACAGCTACCCCTCTCATACTTGACAGTCTGATTTAAGAGAAACAAAACTTATATTATAACTCCCTGTTAACATTGTTGTATGCTATATCAAAAATGATTGCCTATGAGTACTTCACAGAGCCATCAAAGTGAACATAAGGAGATCTCATCTCTTTCTGCCTGTTGTGTAGCAAGATGGTCACTGTTTGTATGTGTTTGAATGAGATTGCTGTGGGGTGACTAGGGAGAAGTTGGTTTTACATTTTGTACCAAAGATGGAAGTTAATGAAATGCACAGAAAGTAGATACTAGACTCCAACTGTATATAGAAATCTAATTTGAAAAAAAGGCATCGCTGGGGAGGGGGGGAACCTACATTTTATCTCTCAAATGATGCATGAGAACCTGCAAAGGTCAGAAGAAATGTGAAGCCAGTATCTGAATCTAATGGCTATTGTACCAGTAACTGTTACAGAAATATAGGCAACAGAACTGGTTAAAGATAGATCAGACTTAAAAAAGAAAAATAGTATCCAAAAAATGTTATGTGTACTAAGGTTTTGGAAGATTTGCAATGAACTCTAGGAAAAATAAGCAAAATATACCATATGTGTAGCAGGAGTTCCAATCTGAAGTTTTCTCAAAGTTTATTAAATATGTCAAGTTGTGTGTGAAGTTGTGTGCTGTGTGAATGCTTATTTTCTATCAGCATCCGACGAAGTGGGCATTCACCCACGAAATCTTATGCTCCAATACATCTGTTAGTCTTAAAGGTGCCACAGGACTCTGTTGCTTTTTACATATTTTTTGTCTTTTCTGTGTTCATCTGCAGTCCAAATTTTCTGCTTTCCAAGTCTACCTTGTTAGATATTCTCTGTAAATCCTCCTTGGTCAATGCTATGACGTCAATATCATCTGCAAATCTAAACTTATTCACTATCCTCCCACATAGCATGATTACTCTTGTTTAATCTCTCAGTGCCAGGGCCCACCCTAGACTAAATAGTGTCTCCCCTCCATTTGTTAAATATCTTAATATCTTACATCATCCAAAGCCCATCACCCCCTCAAGTCCAGCACCGTGGATAAATGCCTGGGTCACCTGCCCCTAAATCCGGCCCTGCTCAGTGCTACAGCTATTATTGCTTCCAGTACCAAGTTGAACAAATCTTGTGATAATATGCATCCATGTCTCACTCCCACAGTCATCTTCTGCCAGCTTCTTGTCTACTCTCATTGCACTCATTGTTTGTCCTCAGTTCTTTGCCCCCACTTGTCTTTCACTATTGATGAACTCATACATCCCACTTAGTTCTCTTATCTTGTGATGCAACCCGTGTCTCATTTCTCTTCACGTATTCTTCTGCTTCTTTACATCGTTCCCTTATCCAGTTGTTTCTCTCTCTTCATTTACCTGTTTTATCTCTCTAGTCAACCTATTATACTCAGTTTTTAGACTTGCGTCTTCCTTTTTGTTCTCCTGCAGCTTCCTATGCCTGTCACTCAACTGCAGCACTTCATCCGTTATCCACCTTGCTTCCTTTGTTCTGGCCTTGTAGCCCAACACTTGTTCAGCCACTCTTGTAATCCCATTTTTTATTCTGTTCCATGTCTCTTCAACATTCATTTCTTCTTTCACCACAGACATGTTTTTTTCTTTGTATTTGTATTCTTTCCTTTGTATTAGTTCAAATTGTCCGAATTATATCTTAATTCTTGACACTTTTTGGTTGCTCTCAGCCTCAACATCTGATGCCAGCACTAATTGATGATCCAGTCCCATATTGACTGCTAATGATTTGCGTGACAACACACTTGATTTCCATCTGTGATTCACAAGTATGACATCTATCATGATATTTGTTTGCTCATTGGGTGATATCCAAGTCTACTTCTGTGATGCTTCTCAGGGCACCCAGCGCTGGGACTCACCTTGTTGCCGCCAGCAGGAGAGAGTCTTGCTGTGCCAGTTGGGTGTCAGCTCCCTAACACAACTAACCTCTCAGGCACTCAAGCATTCTCCTCTGGGCTACACCAGCCCTGCCTTTGCCCTGCAGGTTAACACAGATGCACGCAGCCCAAGTCCCTTCACAGTGTTCCTCTCTGATGTCCAGTCCCTGATCACTGGATAACCACAGAAATCACAGATGATCTGCTCTCAAAGTAACAGTGTAACTTGATTTACCAGCTTTTACTTTAAACATTTGCCATTTCCCTTGTGACTCACTTCTACCAGAAGACAATTTGGGCATAATTTTCAATATATTTATATTATTTCTTAATTACCCATACACACATCTCATGATCATGAACATAAGTAAATTACAAGCTTCCAGTAGAGACCTCACATGCTATCCTTTATGGATAAAGGCCATGAATGTGGTGTATTAGGTACAGTGAGTTTGTGAGGTCTGACTCACAAGTTGCTTGGCAAGAACAGTGAACTCTTTGCCAGTAGCCCCCAATGGGACTCTGTGTCACAACCTCCTCTGCAGCTCTCTTTATTGAAATAGCTTGTTATTATCAGTAGGATGTTATTTATGTTACTGAATCTCTCCCCTTCTCCTCTTTTGGTTTCTTCACTGAGTCCGAATCTGCCAATTGCTCCAACCCAAGAATTTCAGTCTGATCCTACTTTTTCTGTAAAATTTCCCACCACCATGTCTTGTCTTCAAATTTCTCATATTGCATTCTGTAGATCCTTATAAAGTTTGTCACTGTTCCTTGTGCAGTGCTGAAGTTGGCACATATACGTGGACTGTCTTAACTGCACCAGATTTGGTTCTGAGTCTCACCTTCAATATATGAGAAGACATTGGGTTAAATGCCATAAAAGCCTGGCTCGCCATCAGCTTTAAGCCCTGTGCACATGACGTCCACCATCTTCTCTTCCTGATGAATAAAGGATGTTTACATCATGATGGAATTCTCCTTGGCCTTCCCACCCTGCTTCACATAGACTAATGATTTCTCATTCAGTGTCCTACATACTGAGTTTAGGGGAGTGTGACGGGTTAGATCACGGAAACCCACTTGGGAGCTGCCATCCAATGTGCAAAAACTACCCCTGCTCCTGTTTTCCCTGCCAGCTCAGGACTCCAGCACCCTGTCTTGCTGAGCCAGACACTCCCATCTGCTCCAACAAAGACCCAGGGTCTGAATTACTTGCCCCAAAGCTGCAGGTTTACCTGAAAACAGTTCACAGAAGTATGCTTGTCTTTAGCACTCAGATGCCCAAATCCCAATGGGGTATAAACCCAAATGAATCCGTTTTACCCTGTATAAAGCTTATGCAGAGTAAACTCATAAATTGTTCGCCCTCTATAACACTGATAAAGAGATATGCACAGTTGTTTGCCATATATCAATACATACTCTGAGTTAATTACTAAGTAAAAAGTGATTTTATTAAATACAGAAAGTAAGATTTAAGTGGTTCCAAGTAGTAACAGACAGAACAAAGTAAGTCACCAAGCAAACTAAAATAAAATGTGCAAATCTATGTCTAATCAAACTGAATACAGATAATCTCACCCTCAGAGATGCTTCAGTAAGTTTCTTCCTCAGACTGGACACCTTCCAGGCCTGGGCACAATTCTTTCCCCTGGTGTATTTCTTGTTCCAGCTTAGGTGGTAGCTAGGGGATTCTTCATGAGGGTGGCTTTTCTCTCCCCTTTGTTCTGTTCCACCCCTTTATATATCTTTTGCTTAAGGTGGGAACCCTTTGTCCCTCTGGGTTTCCACCCGCCCTCACTGGAAAAGCACCAGGTTAAAGATGGATTCCAGTTCAGGTGACATGATCACATGTCACTGCAAGACTTCATTGCCCACTTGCCAGCACACACATATATAGGAAGACTCACAGGCAAAACACAGCCATTTGCAGACAATGGTCCTGGTTAATGGGAGTCATCAAGATGCCAAACACCATTAATGGCCCACACTTTGCATAATTACAATAGGCCGTGAGAGTTATATTTTATATTTCTAGTTTTAGATACAAGAGTGGTACATTTATACAAATATGATCACACTCAGTAGATAAGCTTTGTAATGATACTTTACAAGAGACCTTTTGCATGAAGCATATTCCAGTTACATTATATTCACTTATTATCATGTTTTTATAAAACCATATAGACTGCACAACGTTACAGTTTAGGGGGGCACCACCAGCAATACCACAATTTCTCTAGTCTGACAAATTGAAACATTTTGTATCAGAAAAGTTCATTTCAACATTTTTTTTTAATATTAACCAAAACAATTCTCCACAATCAACAAGAATTCACCTTTTTTCTCCCAGAACAAAACACCCACTTGAAAAAAAATTCACCCACTTCTACTTATAAGGAACTGCACCAAATTCAACCTGACGTAACTCCTTTGAAGTTAGTGAAATGCATAGATGGTCAGTGGAGTGAAGGAGTCCATTGGCATGGATTAGCTTCCAGGATTGGGGCCTATGGTTCTCTTACTAGAGATCCAAGGTAGGTGAGGCAATATCTTTTACTAGACCCACTTCTGTCTTGTAAAGTGAGAGAGAAACAAGCTTTTGAGTTACACAGGAGCTCTTGCTAAGATCTGTGTCTAAAGATGGCACTTAAGTTTGATGAGCTACCAGCTCAAGTGATCAGAGCTAGAAAAATTCAGTCAGGCAATAAGGGAGCTAAACAAACAAATCAATAAGCAAACAGCTATTTCTTAAAATGCTTTAACCAGAAGAGAGTTGGAAGCATGCAAATATTTCATGGAGGAGTGTATGTACTTGACACTCAGCCAGAAAAATGCAGTCTATTGTTTTCAGTCTAGACTTCAACAGCACAAGAAACAGCTCCCTAAATTGCTGTGACCCTTATTTTCATTTGTTTGGATAAGCTGACCACCTGCTGTGGAAGGAGAGAATGACTGCACTCTTGCTTATACTAGGGATGTTGTGTTTAAGCAAATAATCCCAGAACTGAAGATTTTTTAGATGAAGAAAGATGAGAGAAGAGGGTTGCCCTATTTATTGACAGCAAAGTTTTACGAGGATGTTGGTCTTAACCACTACTCTTAAAAAGAAAAAGAATGTACAGGAAATAAACACTTATCTAAAAGCAGCCCCATTCCATTACATCATGTGCATGGCTCCAAGAAACACACTGGTTTCCTGTAAGTCAAAATGTTTCACTGTATCTGTCATAAATGGTGCAAGAACACAGCAGAACCTTTCAAATGATCCTTTGCCCTTCCTTCCCCAATCCCAACAACTGCTTCTGAACTAGTTAGCTGCAGATGATAGTATTGAAAAGCCTGAACACACCTCAAAAACCATGAATGGATTTTACCACACAGAGGAGGAATTATTCCCATTTTCAGATGGGAAACAGATACACCAAGAGATTTAATTATTTGTCAAGTTCACACAAGGAATCTGATGGAAGACCTGGATTCTATTCCTGGCTCTGAGAGCTAGGTTAGTGCCTTTAAAAACAAAACACACCTTCCCCTCTATCACATGTTTCCTCACAGGCACACTGATCTGCAGCAAATCCAGCCTTGTCAACAAAATTCAACATGAATCACAAAGCCCCCCCAACTCCTATATAACCAATTGTAATACATAGATGCTTAAATTCTAAGAACATTTCTTAAAGTTGCTAAGCATAGAGAAAAAGAGACAGGAGTGCAGTGTGTTCCTTGTAGTCCTCCTCTTCAGATGCAGCCAGTTCATAGTGCACCAAAATATGTTCCACGCCTTTCGTTAATGTCGGGACCTCAATAGAGAAATTTTCCACTAGCTGCAGGCATCTGATCTGACTTCTGGGCATGCCCACATAAAGTGTGTTCCAATAGTCTAACCATTTTGCAACAAAAGTCTGAGATAATATCTAAAGTCATCCCCGAAAAGAGTAGAAAAATGAAATTCAAGTGACAGTACATGACTAAGGAGGTCATTCAAATTGTGTATTCAGCCTGCATCAGCCAGAGCCATGCATGTGAAGCAGCCATTTTCCACAAACCAGTGACCAGAACCTACCCATAGCCCTGCATGAGAGAAGAATCAAAATGTGTGCTGAGGAAAGATGTGGTGGAATAAAGGATAGTGCAGAGTTTAAAAACAAAATGGAGATTTTACACAGTTCAGATGTCAGATCATCTTACACATGGTTAATTTACAGCAGGGGCCCAAGATGTGAAATTCTTGGGGAGCATGGTTCTTCCAGAATGTTTGCAACTTGGAAAGAAGATTGATGTTATGTTGACCCAGATATGAGAACAAACAGGGCTGTCATTTTAATAGCAGAAGTGGATTTTGAAATTAAACATGGCAAGTAGCAACTAGATGCTGTAGAAATGCCAAAAAGTATAATTCACCTGTGCAACCTAACTATTCCCCCCCACACACACATAAAGCAAAAGCAAATAAACAAAAAACCAAACGCCGTTGGTCACTGCCCTAGGGAGATCAAGGGGCAGAAAACAAGAGAGATCAAATTCATAGTGTCTCTAGAGTGAAGGAATTCAAAAGCAGGTTACAGAGACTTGAAAGATTTTTTTTTAAATACAGCTGATCTTTCCTTACCAAAAAGGTAATATTTCCGCATTTTTGAATGATCACACTTCATCACATAACAAGCAGAACACTAAGGAACATGCAGTCAGTGAGTGTCAGAGCAAAGAATTGCCTCCAGAATTCATGTTAGTGTCTATGAGAAGAGGTAATGGTTGGGTCACACACAGTAGAGCCAGGATTTTAAGTTGGCACTTCATCAAACAATTTTAATAATGCTTCTTTTGACATGTAGATTGCTTCTCCAAAAAGAGCTGCCTTATCCTTCTCCCTACCTTCTTTCATACCGGAGAAGTGGAAGAGCAATTTCATATCTGATTTCCTGTTGAATTCTTTTCTTAGCTTAGTTAGAGCGGCCAAAGAGATAAAGTACTGTATTATCCAACTCCTCATTGCTTATAATTGTTTCATAGGAAAAACTTGTGGAGTTCTCCTCCCCTCCCCACCCCACACACACACACTTTTTCGCAGGAATCTGAGTTTTATTTTTACCTGTCTCCTTGCTTTTAGAAATATACAAGTGACTGCCAACAGAAACATACACAAACAACATGGCTATAGACACAAAGATTAGCAAGAGCACCAGACAGAAAATGTGAAAAATCGGGAGGGGGGGGGGGGGGGTTATAGGAGCCTATATAAGTAAAAGACCCAAAAATCGGGACATCTGGTCACCCTAATTGATGTAAAATGAGAAATTTTAAATGGCCATTTTTAATTTTCCTAAAATAGAATTGATTTGAAACGTAGGCCATGATTTTTCAAAAATCTTGACTAGTGGGTTGGGTACCTTTGTGGTGGTGGTGTTTATTTTTTATTTATATATGTTCAGCATTCTACCACCTGAACATCTAACCTTTTAAAGGTCTCTCAAATTAGGCACCCAAAAATTAAGGGACATATCACTTATTATTTGGCCAAGATTTTCAAAAATGTTCTTTTCAAGAAGATTTGGCCAAGATTTTCAAAAATAACCAAATTACCTTGACTGGGAAATGACGGCTAGAGAGAAGATGTCATATCTGGCTATATTAATATGACTGTCTAGAGAAGCAAAAACCTAATTGCATTAAATTATACTCATTTTAAGTGAACTTTTCTAAAAGAAGACCCTTTAACAGGCACAAAATCAAATTACTTGCAACTAACTGTGACAGATATGGCAATTTCCTGCGATATCTTTGGGAAATCTTTCCGCATTATGTTTACATATTGTTGTGAGCCACTGATTGTACGTAATTCATGGGGGAGAGTTACTACCTTTCAGGGACAGATTAATCTTTGGTTGTCCCCAGCACCCAGACTAGGGCTTCACCTGTGCTCCGCCCCGAGGCTCAGCCCTCACTCAGCCTCTTCCCCCACCCACTGCTCGTACAGTAGGGGGAGAAGAGGGTGGAGGAGCAAGCAGCAGGCGTGGCCTTGGGGGGGGGGGGACGGGCTAAGAGGCCGAGCATGGGCCCAGTACCACCGTGCCATTGGCACCATAGTAAACCCAGTACTGCCACCTCTTGGGGAATGCTCCCCTAACTAATTCAAACTGGATTCTCAAGAGGCCAGACAAAGTATGTGTCCTGGATGGAAGCTGGAGGCATGTAGGTAAGTGTAGCGGTCAGTAGGTTTCTGGTATAGGGTGGTATTTATGTGACCATCGCTTATTAGCACAGTAGTGTCCAGG
This sequence comes from Trachemys scripta elegans, assembly GCF_013100865.1. Taxonomy (NCBI): domain Eukaryota; kingdom Metazoa; phylum Chordata; order Testudines; family Emydidae; genus Trachemys; species Trachemys scripta. The sequence continues at coordinate 169,412,332 of NC_048298.1, read as the reverse complement.
AAATGGACCGCTTGTGTGGATTGATCTAGGCTGAGGTTGATGGTGGGATGGAAATCACTGAAATCATGGTGGAATTCTTCAAGGGCTTCGTTTCCATGGGTCCAGATGAAGAAGATGTCATCAATGTAGCGCAAATAGAGGAGGGGCGTTAGGGGACGAGAGCTAAGGAAGCGTTGTTCTAAGTCAGCCATAAAAACGTTAGTATACTGTGGGGCCATGTGAGAACCCATAGAAGTGCCGCTGACTTGAAGGTATATATTGTCCCCAAATGTGAAATAGTTGTGGGTGAGGACAAAGTCACAAAGTTCAGCCACCAGGTTAGCCGTGATATTTTTGGGGATACTGTTCCTGAAAGCTTGTAATCCATCTTTGTGTGGAATATTGGTGTAGAGGGCTTCTACATCCACAGTGGCCACCACACGATCCATTGTCAATAGCCAAGCTCTAAGATATAACCGCATTTGCTCCAATCCCTCAGACAGAGACAAGCACCTACAAGATCTCTATCAAGCATTCTTAAAACTACAATACCCACCTGCTGAAGTGAAAAAACAGATTGACAGAGCCAGACGAGTACCCAGAAGTCACCTCCTACAAGACAGGCCCAACAAAGAAAATAACAGAACACGACTAGCTGTCACCTTCAGCCCCCAACTAAAACCTCTCCAGCACATCATCAAAGATCTACAACCTATCCTGAAAGATGATCCCCCACTCTCACAGATCTTGGGAGACAGACCTGTCCTTGCTTGCAGACAACCCCCCAACCTAAAGCAAATACTCACCAGCAACCACACATCACTGAACAAAAACACTGACCCAGGAACCTATCCTTGTAACAAAGCCCGATGCCAACTCTGTCCACATATCTATTCAAGTGACATCATCATAGGACCTAATCACATCAGCCATACGATCAGTGGCTTGTTCACCTGCACATCTACCAATGTGATATATGCCATCATGTGCCAGCAATGCCCCTCTGCCATGTACATTGGCCAAACCGGACAGTCTCTACACAAAAGAATTAATGAACACAAATCTGACATCAGGAATCATAATACTCAAAAACCAGTGGGAGAACACTTTAACCTGTCTGGTCATTCAATGACAGGTGATTATCTTACAATGGAAAAACTTCAAAAACAGACTCCAACGAGAGACTGCTGAGCTGGAATTGATATGCAAACTAGATACAATCAATTTAGGATTGAATAAGGACTGGGAATGGTGAGCCATTACAAACATTGAATCTATCTCCCCTTGTAAGTATTCTCACACTTCTTATCAAACTGTACTGGGCTATCTTGATTATCACTTCAAAAGTTTTTTTTCACTTACTTAATTGGCCTCTCAGAGTTGGTAAGACAACTCCCACCTGTTCATGCTCTCTGTACGTGTGTATATATATCTCCTCAATATATGTTCCATTCTATATGCCTCTGAAGAAATGGGCTGTAGCCCATGAAAGCTTATGCTCTAATAAATTTGTTAGTCTCTAAGGTGCCACAAGTACTCCCGCTCTTTTTGTGGATACAGATTAACATGGCTGCTACTCTGAAACATATCACAGAAGGGGTCCATTACCACCAATATGTGGGGCTGCATCTCACATACTTCTGCTGACAAGTAGAAGGCATCACATTCCAACACCATTAGGCTGCTTTCAACTCTTTTCTCTCCTACTGTGGTTCTTCTACCACAACTATCATGTCATGTAAATCCCCGTTTTACAGTAAATTGTGTTGGATTGTTTTACTTGATTTGTACTTTTAAAAGAGAGAGGAAGGTTGGTCTTGAGTAGTGGGAAACCGCACACGGTCCATCAGAGTAATCCACTGGAGGGCCACCAAACAGTTTGTTTACATTTGCATGGCTGCCCACAGCTCCCAATGGCCGCAGTTTGCCGTTCCCAACCAATGGGAGCTGCAGAAAGCAGTGGCCAGCAAGTCCCCGTGGCTCACGCCACTTCCCGCAACTCCCATTGGCTGGGAACGGCGAACTGCGGCCACTGGGAGATGCAGGCGGATGTGCAAATGTAAACAATCTTTCCGACGGCCCACCATGTGCGGGCCGCAGGTTGCCCACCACTGGTCTTGAGGTTAAGGTCCTTACCTTGCACTCAAGAGGTCTAGTTCAGTTATGCTCCCAAATCTGCCACGTACTCCCTAGGTGACCATCAACAAGTCATTTAACCTCTCTGAGCTTCTCTTCCACATCTGTAAAACAGGGAAGAACTAGAATACTGCTTTTCTTCTACCCTTTGTCCATGTTGTCTATTTAGATTGTAAGCTCGTTGGGGCAGGAGTTATCTGCAGTAAGTTACAGCACTGCAATATTTATTAACAAAGATACCAGATCTCCTGTGTAAAATGAGTAGTTCAGGATTTTTTATTTCTATACCTAAAATGATGATCATCACTACCAGACTGAATGCAAAAGGTTTTTAAAGTGCAGGTAAATTGTTCCACATTGACTGCAGAACATAGACTAACAGTGGAGTATGAGCAGCACTGTGACTAGATTCTTGATTGCCAACAGCTGAGAGTCTTATAGCTAAAGAGGGAATTAGGAACTCTGACTGCCTTGTTTCAGAATTCCCTTGCTTTCTTGTTTGGCTCATCACCAGTGTTGTTTTAATGTAGTTTTTCCTGTTTCATTTTTTGCTTGTTGCAATGGTGTAGATGTGCATATCAGGCATTAGAAATATATGTAGTATTTCTTCTGAAAGCCCAGCAGTTGAGACAGATTTAGGGCTTGGAGTCCTACACCATTCCTGCATTCATCAGACAGATTGTACCCCTGTGTTCACATTATTGTAATAATTTTTGTACAGAGCATATCTTGCAAGGTAAAGTTGACCTAAGAAGTTTTGTCAGTAATGCTGAAAGAATGCGGTGAGAAAACTTTGCTTTGAATTTAACATAGTTTGTTGAAATGCAACTGGTGCCTAACGTCTTTGTTTTTCTTGTAACCATTTCTGCTTTTAATGCCTCCTTACTTGTACTCACTTAAATTATCTCTTTGTTGTTAATAGACTTGTTTTATTATTTTATCTAATACTGTGTGTTTAAATTGAAGTGTTTGGGAAACTTCATTTAGGGTGGCAAGTTGTGTGCATATTATTTCTATTAAAGAAATCATGGACTTCATATAAACTTGCATTGCCCAGGAGAGAGCTGGGCAGTACAGGACATACATTTCAGGGGAAAATCTAAGATCGAGTGTATTGGTATCACCAAGGCTGGTGAGAGCCAGAGTGTAACCCAACCATGGCTGGCAAGCTGCAGTTACACACAAATAAAGACTCAAGGTGGAGCTGGTATCCTGGAAGGCTGTTTGTGAGCAGCCCAAGTGGGAATTCCTTCAGCAAAGCATGGACAGGCATCCAAGGTTGCTGGGCCTGGGGTGACACAGATACTTATTAATCTGGATTGTACCCTGGTATGTCACACCATCTTGTTATCTGGGAGTAAATTACAAAGAGGAAAAAAAACCCACACACACCCTTAACTGTTCAGAATCCTGACTCTCATTAAATCATGTTTGGAGCCACTTAGCAAGTCACTATTGCTAGTCTAAATTGCCTTATAGGTGCTTGATGAAAATTTGGCCTTTAGCAAGACATGGGGCTTAATACTTGATGCAATTGGACTCAAATGTGTTTGGGCTTGGATATGGCTTTGCATGGGTAATTGAGATCTGCGACTCAGATACAAGAGTGTTTTGTGCATAAATTGGCCTGATTTATGACAGACAGTGGCTTTGCATGAAACACATGAAAATTAATATTTTCCTATGCAAAAATGGCTAGATCAAACTGCAACCTGGGGTGTACAACACTGCACAAAAACAAAACTGCAAGTATTTTCATATTAAATCCCATGAAACAGTTCTGAATTTCAGACAACTGTAGAAGGAGGCCATTGGTTCTAATTCACCATAAAAAAAAAAGGCTTCAGGTTTGGCTGAACCAGCTGTGTGTGCTTGTAGCTGGCTTCACTGTTTGAGTAAACAATGCTTTGATAGGCAGATACTACTTGATCCCACTGCTTCTCAGAAGACTGATAAATATCTAGTTTGGGCCTCTGTGGGCTAGACTTATTGTTCAAGATCCAGTATCACCTTTACATGCAGGTAGTCAAGCATTATTTAATTCAAAGTATAAAACTACCAGGTGGGGTTTCATCTACAGCCAGCTCTCTCCTCCACACCATCATAGACCATCATCAAATCCTGCAGTATGGACTTAGCCTCGGAGGAACATAAGCCTGGAAGGGACCTCAAGAGGTTATTTAGTCCATACCCTTCATTAAGGCAAGATGTGTTCCCTAAGGCCTGCCTCTTTCTTCAACAGATTTCAAAAGCTAAGAACTTTCTTACATAATAGAAATACATTTTCTACAAAACAATGAAAATGAATGAGCCTGCATTTTCCCCTCCTGCTGCAGATGATGCCAATCTTAATGTTATCTTACTTGAGGCATAATTGCTAAAATGATCCTTCAAACCCATATTCACAAATTCAAGGGGGAAAACCCCTTCCCTATCAAAACAAAAACCACCAAAAATAAGAAGCAAAATGTATTTCTAAATGTTTCCATCATAGTCATAAGAAAAAACACCATGGGGAAATCTGGTCAAGGTTAAAAGCAGTGCCAAAGAGCTGTTCATTTAGTAAACAGTAGATGTAAAATGTAATTATCCCAAAAGCAAACTTTACTAAGAGGATAACTGTCAGAGCTGTTACAGTAAAAGGTCTCTTTACAATTTTAATCCGACAGGCTGAGAGTTCCCTGGTGAAAACAATTCTTATTAAAACCACAAATGCAAGAGTTCTTTTCAGCCTCTACTCCCCTCCGTGCCTCTTGTAACAAGCTTATAACGCAAATTAAACTGACTTGTTTGCCACACTGACCAGGCAGAGAACATGAACAATGGCCTCGCTCAGTATTATTTTACAAAATAAGTAAATCAGATTTCAGAAAACAAAATCATTCTTAGTTTACAGGATGCAACACTAATCCAAATTCCAATGGTGTCTTGTTCCAGCCTTTGAAAATGGGGATAGTTTTCTAAATTCACTTTTAGCAGTAAAGCAAAAAGGGTTGATCAGAATAATAAAAAGCTCATTCCTTCTGAGAGCAGTCTTCCAAGCCTCAAAATGGGCCTAGGATATAGTTATCAGAAAGAGTAGGGCCTAATTCAGCTTTTATTGAAGTCAATGGCAAAATTCTTATCGACTGCTATGATACAGCATCTGGCTGATGAAGAGGTGGATGGGGTCCAGGTCAGGACAATACAGCCAGATGTGGGTAGTGAAAGGAGCCCCACAAGAGGCAAAAAGGTGGCGAGTACTGCCTATACCAGGGGTCGGCAGTTTGGCACGCAGCTCACCAGTGTAAGCAGGGTAAGCGGGCCGGGCCAGTTTATTTATCTGCTGACGCGGCAGGTTTGGCCGATCACAGCCCCCACTGGCCGTGGTTCACCGTCCCGGGTCAATGGGAGCTGTGGGAAGCCGCGGCCAGCACATCCCTCGCCTGCGCCGCTTCTCGCCGCCCCCATTGGCCCGGGACGGCAAACCGCGGCGAGTGGGGGCTGTGATCGGCCAAACCTGCCATGTCAGCAGGTAAATAAACTGGCCTGGCCCGCCAGGGTGCTTACCCTAGCGAGCCACATGCCGAACGTTGCCGACCCCTGGCCTGTTCTCTCCTTTTGTGGGCATTTTCACAAGCTTCTCATTGTTCATATTAATAAATTTACTGTTGCAAACCGCAAAACAAAATGTCACCACTTCTGTATTTTCTCCAAAAGGCATGAGTATCTCTGACTTTGCCATAAAGCTTGCAGAGCCATTATCAAACCCAATTAACTATCCACATTACTCCATCCTAAAACTGCACTAAATACCAAGGGCTGACTGTGTAAAGGGCATTGTACTATGGACTAATGAACAATGAATTCCCAGGGGACCTTTCAGAGGCCTTGCTCCTGCCAGGAGTTCCATGCAGCCCCCTCCCTGTATGAAGTCTCATTGAAGACAATTGATGAGTGCTCACACATAGGTCACTGCAGGATCAAGGCCATAGACTGCAACAGGACAAACAAGTCAATCAATAAAATACTTCCAAGAGGAATAGTCTCAGCAGCCTTTTCCATTTATATTTATTTAAAACAACAGAAACCAAGATCTAATATTGTAGCGAGTGAAGAGGCTTGGAATAACCAGGAGCAGTCAGAAGCTCCAGTTGCTTTACATCTCAAGGGATCCCCTTTACAAATCCCTGCAACACATGTCAAACTCCCTCCTGCTTCTTAAGGGGCCAAAAGGTCTTTTTACAAGGACTCAGAATTGTTTCATCTGCTTAAGCTGTCCTGTCCGAAGCAAGCAGTTTTGATGCTCTGAACATCAGAATTTATCTCTACAGCTGCCAGTCCCCAAGGATCAGAATTTCTTTGAATTGAACAATCGGTGATGTTACCTGGGTGGTCTATTTAAAGACAATTTTGATTTTGGTATGTAAGCTTAGTCCTATGACAGCTTCTGTTTGATGGGTTATTCTTCTGATGTTGCTGCTGCCTATTATTTTGTGCCCAATTCTGTTGCTCTCAGTCAGGCAAAGGAACTGAAGGAAGTTAAGCATCTAGTGAGTATCCCCATAATGGGTATGTCTACATTGCAATTAACACCTATGGCTGGCCTACATCAGTGGACTCTGACTCACAGGGTTCAGGCTGCCGGGCTGTAAAACTGTGGTGTAGATGCAGGGTCCCAGAGCTGGACCCTGAGTTCTGAGACCATGAGAACGGAGGGTCCCAGAGCCAGGGCTCCAGCCTTATCCCAAATATCTACACCATAATTTTACTGCCTCACAGCCCTGCAAGCCCAAGTCAACTGACCCGCCAACTACAGGTGTCTAATTGCAGTGTAGGCATACCCTATATTTCTCTGTAATTGAGTTTAGTAACCTTTCCTTTGCCTGCAAATTAGTGGTCTGTGTGAGCATCCTAATCACATCACCTTAAGTGTCATCATTGTCTGATGGTTTCAGGGGCCTATCACACCATTGATTTTTAAGCAGAACTCCCTGTTGATTTCCATAGGGAGCTCTACTTAAAAAAAAAACATAATTGATGGCATAATACTACCCTTAGACAGTAAACAGAGCAAGAGAAATTGTTTGAAGATGATTCTAGCACTACAAAGTGAGCTTGGTTCAAAACATAAGGAAAGAGAGGCAGCTACATAGTCTGAAGGTTTTATTGATTTTCAAGCACAAACAATGCATAAGAGGACAGTGAACAAATACACCAGCATAGCTCTGTCTCAGGGAAAGATACACACAATTTAGTAAGAACTGTGGTACCAACCCTTAGACCTGTGCACAGACAGAATAACTGCACAATGGGGAGATATGCAACAGCAGAGCCTTCCCCTTCCCACCGGGTTGTAGATTTGCAGACAAATCACTTCACAACTTCTTCTGTAGCCTATGAGCAAATGCATCTCCCTTGGTCCTGTCTGCTCATTCTATGGGGGTTCAAAAGAAGTGGATACAGGATTCATACAGCAGAGGGTGATATTGTCTCAACCTACCTCCCTGAACCTCTTGCACTCAGAGGTACAGAAGGATGGGCAGGATCCCCTGGGAAGCTAATATGAGGGGGAAGGGAGTTCAGGAAAGCTGGCTATATTTTAAAGAAGCCTTATTGACGGTGCAGGAACAAACCATCCCGATGTGCAGAAAGAATAGCAAATATGTCAGGTGACCAGCTTGGGTTAACAGTGAAATCTTTGGTGACCTTAAACACAAAAAGGAAGCTTACAAGAAGTGGAAACTTGGACAGATGACTAGAGAGGAGTATAAAAATATTGCTCAAGTATGCAGGGGTGTAATCAGGAAGGCCAAAACCCAACTAGAGTTGCAGCTAGCAAGGGATGTGAAGGGTAACAAGAAGGATTTCTACAGGTATGTTAGAAACAAGAAAAAGGCCAGGGAAAGTGTGGGACCCTTAATGAATGGAGGAGGCAACCCAGTGACAGATGATGTGGGAAAAGCTAAAGTACTTAATACTTTTTTGCCTCAGTCTTCACAGACAAGGTCAGCTTCCACACTGCTGTCCTGGGCAACACAATATTGGAAGGAGGTGAGCAGCCCTTAATGGTGAAAGAACAGGTTAAGGACTATTTAGAAAAGCTGGACATGCACAAGTCCAAAGGTCCAGATCTAATGTATCCGAGGGTGCTGTGGAAATAGGCTGATGTGATTGTAGAGCCATTGGCCATTATCTTTGAAAACTCGTGGCAATCGATGAAGGTCCCTGTCGATTGGAAAAAGGCAAATATAGTGCCCATCTTTAAAAAAGGGAAGAAGGAGAACCCAGGGAACTACAGACCCATCACCCTCACCTCGGTCCCTGGAAAAATCATGGAGCAGGTCCTCAAGGAATCCATTTTGAAGCACTCGGAGGAGAGAAAGGTGATCAGGAACAGTCAACATGGATTCACCAAGGACAAGTCATGCCTGACCAATCTGATTGCCTTCTATGATGAGACAACTGGTTCTGTGGATATGGGGAAAGCAGTGGATGAGATATATCTTGTTTTTAGCAAAGCTTTTGATACGGTCTTCCACAGTATTCTTGCCTGCAAGTTTTAAAAAGTATGGATTAGATGAATGGACTAGATGGTGGATAGAAAGCTGGCTAGATTGTTGGGCTCAACAGATAGTGATCAATGGCTCAATGTCTAGATGGCAGCCTGTATCAAGCGAAGTGCCCCAGGGGTCACTGCACCGCTACAGGCTGGGGACCGACTGGCTAAGCGGCAGTTCTTCAGAAAAGGACCTGGGGATTACAGAGGATGAGAAGCTGGATATGAGTCAGCAGTGTACCTTTGTGGCCAAGAAGCCTAACGGCATATTGGGTTGCATTAGTAGCATTACCAGCAGATTGAGGGAAGTGATTATTCCCCTCTATTTGGCACTGGTGAGGCCACATCTGGAGTATTGTGTCCAGTTTTGGTGGCCCCACTACAGAACTGTGGACACATTGGAGAGAGTCCAGTGGAAGGCAATGAAAATGATCAGGGGGCTGGGGCACATGACTTATGAGGAGAGGCTGAGGGAACCGGGGTTATTTAATCTGCAGAAGAAAAGAGTGAGGGGGGATTTGATATCAGCCTTCAACTACCTGAAGGGGGATTCCAAAGAGGATGGAGCTCAGCTGTTCTCAGTGGTGGCAGATAACAGAACAAGAAGCAATGGTCTCAAGTTGCAGTGAGGGAGGTCTAGGTTGGATAGGAAACACTGTTTCGCTAGGAGGGTGGTGAAGCACTGGAATGGGTTACCTAGAGAGGTGGTGGAATCTCCATCCTTAGAGGTTTTTAAGGCCTGGCTTGACAAAGCCCTGGCTGGGATGATTTAGTTGGTGTTGGACCCGCTTTGAGCAGGGAGTTGGACTAGACGACCTCCTGAGGTCTCTTCCAACCCTATTATTCTAAGACCTTAAAGAGCACAGTTCTGTCAAAGATAATGAATTATAATTTTTGCTAATCCATTCTTTGTACATCCTAATACTGTTTGCTTATTGGATTATCATTACACTGCCTTTTGACCAAGTTGTCCCCTACATGATTAAGGGTAATTTTATCCCAGCCATGTGAATATAAGACTATTAGAGTTGGTTGGGAAATGTTTATCAGCCCTTGAGGAAAATTTTGACTGACAGAACACAAACCCAAAAGTTTTGGGGTTTTGTTTTTTCTACAAAAGTCAAAATTTTCCACAGAAAGCAGACACTTCACACAAAACGAAGTGTGTGAAAACCTGGTTTCCCAACATAAAAAAGCCCCTAAAATCTATTCCTTCTCATCTGTATCATCTTGCATTTGCAATAAAGGATTTCATCTGCCATCATGCTATCCACTCACCTCACTTCGGTACGTTGCTCTAAATTTTCTCATTGTCTTCTCTACTCTATTTTTAAATCATCTAAAGATTTTATAAAAAGATATAAAGAGTGAGGTGGAAAAATCAGGTTATTGAGCACCCATCACATGTGACATACCTCCTTAGCAAAAAGTTTAATAATGGTAATAGTGAACATTTATAGCTATGTCATTCATGCCACTGCTTATCAAATATCTGCCAGGTTGTAATGATAAAACACTATTTTTGGTGGGTTTAAGAGCTTGGCTAAGTTTTACTCTAGAATGGATCATCATCTGATGTAAAGTAATCGCAGTTCCAGTGACTTGATCAGCTGAGGATCTTGTCCAATGAGCTTAAAGGTATTAGGGTCTTGAGCAGGGCAGGGAGCTAATAAAAAAAATTAAAAGCAAAATGTAGGGGGCAAGAGACATCAGTACTTGGAAGCCACGGCTTTAAATAAAATAGTTTTACAGTAATTAAAAACATTCAGACCTTTTGCCCATAATGTGTAGGGGTTTGATTAAAACACAACAAGAACAGAAACAAAAGAAAAAATAAGTCCCTCAAGATCTGACATCTGGTCTTCTATGGGAATTGTAATTCTACTGTGCGATTCCTAGATTGTCCGGCCAGAGGGGATCATTATGATAATCTACGTTAGTTTGACCTCCTGCATAACAAGTCAGAGTTTTACTCTGCATCAAGCTCATAACTCTTGGCTGAGCTAGAGCACACGGTTTAGAAACAGATCCAGTCTTGATTTGAAGGCTTCAAGTGAAAAGGAATACTCCACATCCTGAGGGCTACATTTTTCCATTGGTTAATTATCCTCAAGGTTGCAAATACGCACTATTCCCAGTCTAAATTTTGAGCTTTTTTCAAGTTCTCTGCAATCAAAAGGGCTAGAAATGTACTTTAAAAAAAATAAAAATGAAATCCAAGATTCTCATGTACTCACCCTTTTCTCCAGGAGCTGAGGCTTTAAAGTAAAACTCTTAGTAGCCCTAGGCTCATATCAGTGGTGCAAGTAAAATCCATTTCTTACTGGTACGGTGGGGGGGGGAGGGGAGGAGGGGGGGAACCAGCTAAGTTGGGCACATGACCTCCCCACGTGACCCTCATCACCACCTCCAGTCCAGGGCCCCACACTCTGCCCGTCCCCTCCCCACATCCATCCCATGTTACTGAGAGGGGCAGGCTTTGTCCTCCTCCTGCTGCACCGGAGACTTTGGGGCAGGGCTCTCTCAGGAACTGTAGTGGGGAAAGGAGCAGAACCCCCCCAGCCCTGACCCCTGCCCTTCTATGGAGCTGCATCTCCTTCCTCCCTCTGTGTACCAAAGCAGCAGCCCCGCTGGAGGACAGGGCTGGAGGGGAGAGGCTGGGGACAGTACAGCTGCTGGAGTAGCTTCCGGCATTCTGCTCTTTTCCCCACTACTGTCCTTCCCAACGGGTAAAAAAGCAGAACTCCCAGCCCCATTCCCTAGCCCTCTCCTCTGGCGGGGCTGCTTCTGTGGTACACAGACGGAGACACTGGAAGGGCAGGGCTGCAAGTTCTGCTCCTTTCCCTGCTGGGAAGGGCAGCGGGGAAAGGAGCAGAACCCCTACCCCGAACCCCACCACCCTCACCCTCCAGTCCTCTCCTCCACTGGCGCTGCTGCTCTGTCTTTCAGGTATGCCATACGACTATAAATAGCTTGCTGGTACAGCGTACTGGAGCATACCGGCCTACTTGCACTGCTTGCTCTCATTAAAATAATGAGAATTGGCAATGCTGCTTGTTCAGTTGCTTTCAATCTAAAACAAAATAATTCAGACTGGAAGCAGCTATTTGATCTCTGCTTTGTGGAAAACATGCAACATTTGTTGTCCTCTGAAATCTCTCTTCATTTTGTGATGTCTACAAGGCCTACTCTGCCTCCATCCTGGCTCTAGTCCTGAGGCACAATGTAGCATATCCACGTGGTTGTTCTGAGCTGCTTCGGATGATAACAGCTTGCACACACCCACTCCAAGGGAAGGAGCCATTGCATCAGCTGCAGCAGCTCCCTGGCCACACCCATTTCAGCTGGTCATGCACTGTTGTCCAGGGATGTGGAAGAACAGGTTGAATAGGAGTCACTACATCATCCCTATAGACAGAGAAGCCAGTTTACCAGTTCCTTTGCCCTACGCCTGCAGACCAGTTGTTAGAAACCCTGAACTGTTTTCAGGACTTAAAGGGGGTTGGGGGGGGAGGGGGAATGTCACAATTTTTATTTTATTTCAGTGTGATGCTTAGAATGCAATGCCTTGTCCACTAAAACTTTCATGGGGATTTTCACCTTGCAGGCCTAGTGCACATACATGATAGGTGAACAAGCTATGGATTTCAAGGTTTGTACACTCATGAATATGTTGCATTATGACTACTCAAAAAAATATTAAGTCAAAAAATAGCTTTTTAAAGAAGTCCTTGAATACAGATTTAAACCAGGGTCTGAATGAGTTCTCCCCCACCATCTTCCTCAAATTCATTAGTAAAGAACTCAGAAGCAGACCAGATTTGCACAGATGCACCTACTTTGCATAGGCGATCAATTCTGACAAAGTGATCAACTTTGGCAGTTTGGGGTTAAAATTCACTTTAGTCTTGAATGCAGGGATAATGAAATGTTATCATCCTTACTGTATGACTAAAGGGCAGGAGAACAATACTTAACATGCCTTAAGGGAAGGGGTCACTAACTTTAACCTCACTCACTAAACCGGCAGCAGTGAGGCCAAATGCAAGCAAAAGTCAGAGAGGGTGTGGATGTTATTGCAGTGTAACCAGTGTTGCAGTGAAAACCCGCCCACAAAGGATGCAGTAGCAGTGAGGTTCCCCACTACCCATTAAAATCAAAAAACTAAAAATCATGAATATCTGACCTAAGTTGTGGAGCCTCAGAACAAAGAATTGCAGGTAAAGTCTTCACCAAGCAGCAGCGAAGACAGTGCTAATCAGCAGAAAGATAACGGTAGTGATGATGGGTGGCAGCAGGCAGCATCAGAAACAGCAGTGATCATCAGCAAAGGTGGCAGCGGCAATTGTAAGCAGCAGTAGAGAAACCTTGCTTAAACTCTCCCCCTCCTGCCGCCCCTTCAGAGGTAGGTGGGGAACTCATCCCTAATTCTCAGAGACTTTGCTGACTTTGGAAATCAACAGTAACTGGTGTGGATTGGATGCTAGAAGGGCGTGGTATGTTCAAGGAACATTGGTCTGTCAAAGTTTCACACTGCAAGGGGGAGACTAAGGCAAAGAAGGCACACCTGGGATACTGACAAGGCAGTGTTTACTTGTGGCTTGCATACTTTGAAATAGTTACACTGTTGTTCCAAATTAATGCTGAGATCACACTCACTTTTATTAAAAGTTTTTTGTTATAGACAAAGTATTTGTCAATAGACATGTATTGCCTCTTTGAACACCATGCCTGGGTGCCTCTGACCCCCCAGATTTCATGACAGCATAAACAGTTTGAAAGTAGATAGCTAATCAGATAGAAAGTGTATTGTATGAATACACAATATTTAATAGTCTCTAAAAACCAGTGTTACATTTACCTGGCAGATTTTAATGGCTCCTACTGAGCAATTATGGTGTTCCAATTATGGGTTTTTTGTGTGTGTGTTTTTTTTTTTTTTTTTTTTTTTTAATTTCTATTCTCATTTTCTCTTTTTTTTTTTTAAATAAAATTGTATGTATGTTTTCAGGGTGTGCGTCAAGCCACAAAAGACCGAATTCAGAACTGAAACTCAAGCTGTGTCCTTAGTTGCTGTATCATACAAGGAATTTGGGGATTCCTGCTGTTCTGAGACCAGCTGACAGGAAATCCACATGATATGCAATCTTAAGCACTTTAGGATGAAACTTTTTTTTTTTTTTTTAAATAAGCTCATCATAAATGGTATTCCTCAGTATTTGCAGATGCAAAGTGACCCATTGAATTTTACCTCTAACTCGGGTGTCCCTGAAATTTGAGCCAGGGGAGTTTTCCTAATCTTTCTTTACTATTTAAGAAAAGTACTTCTAACATAGATCTGAAATATTCAAAATATTCTATATGGTTCTTTTCTTGCTGTTGTCTCAGAGTGTAAGTGTCACCAAATAACTCTGCTGTTAATTTTCCCCCAAGTTATATCTTGAGTTAAAAGGTTTGGCTGCTATACATTCCAAGGCTGTGGTATTCCATTGCAATTCTTCTGCGTTCCAGCTTACATAATTTATATTGCTCTGTCTGAAGCCTTCATACCCACTGTCCTGTTCGTAAATATTTAAGTAATATAAGCAACTCCCAGGCATTCTTTATACATAAAACCATATCATAACACGAGTACAGCCCTTGTGTTGTCAAAGTACTACAAATCACAATGTACCCCACCTTTCTTTCAATTCTGTTTGGCTTCCAGCTGAACTATTCTCACATACTCTCTTTTGTCTTGTTTACATTTGAAAACCAAAACAGAAGTATTACCAAATGACACTCTAATCAGAGCTGATTAAGCCAAGATGGATCAAATAAGTCATTAAGTTGGAGGCAAAGAAAAGGTTAGTACACGTTTAAAAAAAAAACCCAAACATAAAATGGGCACCAAATTAATCAGAAGAATTACCCATCACATAGTATCTGTTGTAGAACTAAGGTTACATAGCAACAACAAAAGTGTCTTTAAATAAACCACCTAGGTAACATTATTGATTCTTCAGTTCAAATAAATTCCGATCCTTGGGGACTTGATATAACTGCTGGTGTTCAGAGCATCAAAACTGTTTGCTTCTGAGAGGACAGCTCAAACAGATGAAACAATTCTGAATCCTTGTCAAAAGACCTTTTGGCCCTCTAAGAAGCTGGGTGGAATTTGACATGCAGGGATTTGCAAAGTAGCTCTCTTGAGACGTACACAACTGGAGCTTTTGACTCATTCTATCTGAATGGATGGGGGCTTGGCAGCTGTGAGCCAGGCAGAATAAAAAGGCTTTAAAGCAACGGAGATGATCTGGCACCATACAGAAAGAATGAAGATGCACTTGCAACAAAAGAAAGGGTCTCTGCGTAAAACTAAGGTCAGCTTTTCAAGAAAGCAGTGCCAGTTTTGCTTTGTTGCTCTTCTCTAAGCTCCATCCAACTTAACTAGATTTTTTTCTAGTAGATGCAGTGCCTAGAACTGAAGACTGAAGATTGTACATGTGGCCCCACTGTCGCCTCCCTACTCGATGACATACTGGCATTACATATGCAGCCTGAAATGTAATTAGTTTTTCTTGTAACTTATCTCAATCAAAATTATGTTTATGTTCCCATTGTTCTGGAACTAGGAGATAGGCAGGTGCAAAAGTAAGAGATGGGAATAAATATGATTACATCGGGTTGTAGAGTGGACAAGCTCACTGATGACTAGAGTCTTTGGAGAGGGGGTGAGCCTCTGCAGTATTTGCATGTAGGAATCCACATCAATTAACAGGCAAAGCTTGCCAGCTCTCAGACCTAGCACAAGACTCCTTTCAATTCACTGAAAGGGTTGTTGAACATCTGGGAGTTCCACATTTTTAATGATAAAAGGTTTGTTCATTACTAGTCAGCATGTCTAGAATTAAAATATCAGCAGAGGCAGGAAAGTGCAGCTGCTGACTAATACTGCTGGATCCCACTCATTTTGTTTTTCAATTTGCAAAAAAGTGGAAAGAGATCTTATTAAAACTTTCTAATACTCATTAAACATCGGGCCTTAACCTAATCAAATAAC
Source organism: Trachemys scripta elegans (assembly GCF_013100865.1). Taxonomy (NCBI): domain Eukaryota; kingdom Metazoa; phylum Chordata; order Testudines; family Emydidae; genus Trachemys; species Trachemys scripta. The sequence goes on along the minus strand of NC_048298.1, from coordinate 169,396,637 downwards.
ATTGGTTAAAGGCTAAAGTTAAGGTTACAGGCATCATTGTTTAAATATTCGCATGTATCAATTATTTTAAGATGAGACAGGATGAATCTCAGTGGAGAGATTTTTTATAGCGATAATCAGCAGAATTTTAAATAGCTTCATTCCCAGTCCTCATCAGTGAATGTGTGATCTCTAATCATTGTTGCAAGCGTAGATGGTGATGGAAGGAAAGCCAGGTGCAGTAAACATGATGTTCTTCTGGACATTAAAGACATTTTTCATTGTGCAATGGTATTTAGATTTGCTTAAGAACATTATTCAAATAAGAGAATAAACATGCACACAAGATCCGTTAATAGATAAGATTTCTCTCTCAATTTTTATGCATAACTTCAAGTTCAACACTTCAGAAAATAAGTGATCTCTTTATGTTTAGAGGAACAAACATTTCAGTTGGGACAATGTTCCCTGACGCAAATGAGTACTGAATACTAATTATGAAATACCATGAAGCCTTCATTTGCGTATGGCAACATTTTCTAAAACAGTAATGTAAGCTTTAAAAGTCTTCAACCTCGAACATCAAATTAGCCTATTTCTTTTAAAGAAAAAGGAAAAGAAAATTATTTTCAAATGTCAACTATTTCTTACAAGAAAAAAGAAGAAGCTGCACATATAGAATTCTGCCTTTGGCTAGAGTTGCTGTGACAAAACCAGCTCCCGAATTATACAGAATCATGCACACCCTCTCAGGATATAGATTCTATTATATTTTATTGTTCCTGAGTTCAATGAAACTCTTTACAAAGAGCATTTTACTAATCAAGCTAACAGCAATTTGAAAACCTTATGTGTGATCTGTATTGTTTATTAAGCATGTGTTTGCTGACTAAACAAGTGACTTGTTTATTTCCATGGGATAACAATCCTGGTGCTATATTCGTCTGAAAGTCTATTGCTTTATTTGCTACAGCGAGAAAATAGGAGTTCTGGGAATGAACAAGATCTAACTGCAAAACCAAACCTTAATTTCATAGCAGCCACCTGATCACACCATAAAATGGTTACATTCTGCTATTCTTTATTAACAAGGCTGAACATTTCAGTCTATTAAAATGCATTTCATTACCTCTGCCAAATGCAAATAGCTTTCAACCTTTTCAGAGCTGCAAGATTTATTGTACAGTTTAAAGAATGATTGTGACTTCTTTCATACACAAACAGCATTTGTTTTCAGGAATGCATTCCCAGCAATTTAAAAGCTATGATGCAATGGGCTTGATATACTCCTGTAAATATTTGCTAAGGAATTTCAGTAACAGTGCTAGCACACCTACTTTGATTTACCATAAGATAATTGAATCAGGAATGTTACCAGGAATCACAGTGTAGTTAACATTGTTGCAAGTGAAGTAACTTCAGTTATCATGAGTACCACACAGGACATGGAGGTAACTCACATCATAAATGAGGAAATTATTTTCTGGTAGTTCATTGGATGGAGTTCTGGCCAAAAGCTACTTTCCTAGCCCCATCCTTCCTTCCACAGAATCTTGATTGGATTAATATAAACATCCGAATTTCTTCTAATACCTTTCATTTTGGTGGGAAGGGAAAAATACCTCTAGAGAAGCAGTAAGAAGGAAATAGTAGTGTCAGACTCCAATCCAAGTTCAGAATGCACATAGTTGTTCTCATGATCTGGGCCTTAAAGGAAATAAGGAAACTGGTATCCAGTTGAGCAGGAAATAGTCCACGATAAAATACCAGAAGCAGACAAAGCAGGTACTACTGCACTGCAGGGGTGGGGGTAAAATGAGTTCCAGCCACTGCAATCCCCAGCCCCTGAAATGTGTAGAGGAGACTACACACACACACACCAGGGAAACTAGGTCCTAGGTGGTGCACCTCCTCTCTCTCCCCCATGTAGCCATGGAGAAAAAACTGAGGACTTGGAGGAAACCAGCCAGAGACTCCAGCTAGTTGGAACTGAGGGAGAAGCAGCAAAAGCAGGAACCTCTGGATGTTGAGAACTTTTTACAGTTTTTCTGGACTTCTCTTCGGTATGCTGATTAGCTGTCTACTCAAAGACTTTCCCCTCTCCTTCCCCATCTCTTCACCTCAGCTTCACTTCACATCTGCCCCCCCAACTCTCCTCTCCCCTACCCTTCTCACTTCCTTCCCTTCAGCTTACCCCATCCTATCATACATACAAATCATGGCACTAATATATTTGCCACCATCACATTGTGCACTCTCTTTTCCCCCTCCTCCCTGTGTCTGCTTTGTCTACATAGATTGTAAGCTCTTTGGGGCACGGGCCATCTATTACTCAGTGTTTGTACAGGCCCTAGCACACTGGGGGCCCCCATTCTTGGTTGATCCTTACCACCGCTGTAATAAACATTTATTAATAAAGGCATCAAGACACCCCTCCGATCACAAAGGACATACTATTGTAAGCATCACTTCTTCTCTCCCCTCCCCTTCACGGATGAATATTAATTGAAAAATAGGATTACTCTAAGGAGTGGCCTATAGAAAGCATTTGAAATATCCCAGTGCCTCAGCAACTCCAGAAGAAAGGGAGCAAATAGCTATTTTTCTTGCCTACTAACAAAAGTAAAACTACTTTCAAAGTGCACATTTGTTTCATTGCTTTATTAAATTTGTATCTCTAAAAGCTCCCCTGCCTATTTCCTTGTGGAATTAGGAAGTGTCTTTGCTTAAAATTAATTCTAAAAACTGCCTATTTGCAGTGTGCACCATTTGATATAAGTCAATGAGAGCACTTCAAATTTCGATAAGAGACAAGCAGAGGGACCCTAAAGAAGATACTGGTCTCCCCACTGTAGAAGAGTGCAATAGGCCTGCACTGGACTATTCAGCCAGGAATCGTCTCAGTTCTGTTTCTCATCCTTGCTAAACATCACCCACTCTCAGATATTCTCAAACTTCCTACCACATCTGCAAAAAGCGACAGAGTCCTGTGGCACCTTATAGACTAACAGACGTTTTGGAGCATAAGCTTTCGTGGGTGAATACTCACTTCATCAGATGCATGTAGTGGAAATTTCCAGAGGCAGGTATAAGTATGCAGGCAAGAATCAGTCTAGAGATAATGAGGTTAGTTCAATCAGGGAGGATGAGGCCCTCTTCTAGAAGTTGAGGTGTGAACACCAAGGGAGGAGAAACTGCTTTTGTAGTTGGCTAGCCATTCACAATCTTTGTTTAATCCTGAGCTCATAGTGTCAAATTTGCAAATGAACTGAAGCTCAGCAGATTCTCTTTGAAGTCTAGTCCTGAAGTTTTTTTGCTGCACAATGGCTACCTTTAAATCTGCTATTGTGTGTCCTGGGAGATTGAAGGGTTCTCTACAGGTTTTTGTATATTGCCACTCCTAATATCTGACTTGTGTCCATTTATCCTTTTATGTAGGGACTGTCCAGTTTGGCCGATGTACATAGCAGAGGGGTATTGCTGGCACATGATGGCATATATTACATTGGTGGCCGTACAGGTGAATGAACTGATGATGATGTGACTGATCTGGTTAGGTCCTGTGATGGTGTCGCTGGTGTAGATATGTGGGCAGAGTTGGCATTGAGGTTTGTTGCATGGATTGGTTCCTGAGTTAGAGTTACTATGGTGCAGTGTGTGGTTGCTAAGGTTGGTGGGTTGTCTGTGGGCAAGGACTGGCCTGCCTCCCAAGGCCTGTGAAAGCGAGGGATCGTTGTCCAGGATGGGTTGTAGATCACTGATGATGCGTTGAAGAGGTTTTAGCTAAGGACTGTAGGTGATGGCCAGTAGAGTTCTCTTAGTTTCTTTCTTGGGCTTGTCTTTCAGCAGTAGGCTTCTGGTACACTTCTGGCTCTGTTGATTTGTTTCCTTATTTCCTCGTGCGGGTATCGTAGTTTTGAGAATGCTTGGTGAAGATCTTGTAGGTGTTGGTCTCTGTCTAAGGGGTTGGTGCAAATGTGGTTGTACCTCTGCACTTGGCTGTAGACGATGGATCATGTGGTGTGTCCAGGATGGGTGCTGAAGGCATGAAGGTAGGCATAGTGGTCGGTGGGTTTTCGGTTTAGGGTGGTGTTAACGTGACCGTCACTTATTTGTACTGTAGTGTCTAGGAAGTGGTCCTCCCATGTAGATTGGTCCAGGCTGAGGTTGATAGTGGAGTGGAAGCTGTTGAAATCGTGGTGGAATTCTTCCAGAGTCTCTTTCCCATGGGTCCAGATGATGAAGATGTCATCAGTGTAGCGTAGGTAGAGAAGGGGCGTGAGTGGACAAGAGCTGAGGAAGAGTTGTTCCAGGTCAGCCATAAAAATGTTGGTATATGGTGGGGCCATGCGGGTGCCCATAGCGGTGCCACTGGTCTGAAGGTATATATTGTCACCAAATTTGAAATAATTTTGCGTGAGGATAAAGTGTCAGAGCTCAGCAACCATTTGTACTGTGGCATCATCAGGGATACTGTTTGTGACAGCTTGTAGTCCATCTGTGTGTGGGATGTTTGTGTAGAGAGCCTCCACATCCCTGGCTAGGATGGTGTTTTCTGGAAGATCAGCAATGCATTGTAGTTTTCTCAGGAAATCAGTGGTGTCACAGAGATACCTGGGAGAGCTGGTGGCATAGGGTCTGAGTAGAGAGTCACGTATCCAGACAGTCCTTCAGTGAGAGTGCCAATTCCAGAGATGATGGGGCATCCAGGATTTCCAAGTTTGCGGATCTTGGGTAGTAGATAAAATGACCCTGCTCGGGGCGCTAAGGATATGTTGATTTGTTCCTGTGTTAGTGTAGGGAATGGGATCTGAGGAAAGTGGTCTGTAGAATTTGGTGTTGGAGAGTTGTCTGGTAGCTTCCTTTTGGTAGTTAGACCTGTTCATGATAACAACAGCACCTCCTTTATCAGCCTCTTTGATTATAATGTCAGGGTTGTTTCTGAGGCTGTGGATGGCATTGCGTTCTGCACGACTTAGGTTATGAGGCAAACAATGTTGTTTTTCCACAATTTCCTCCTGTGCACGTCGGCGGAAGCATTCTACATATAGGTCCAGACTGTCATTTCGACCCTCAGGAGGAGTCCACGTGGAGTTTTTCTTCTTGTGCTGTTGGTGGGATGGTATCTGTGTATCAGTGCGCTGTCCAGTGTTATCTTGAAAGTATTCTTTGAGTCGGAGATGGCGAAAGTAGGCTTCCAGATCACTGCAGAACTGTATCATGTTCATGGGGGTGGTGGGACAAAAAGAGAGTCCCCGAGAAAGGATAGACTCTTCTGCTGGGTTGAGTGTGTAGCTGGATAAATTGACGTTATTGTTGGGTGAGTTAGGGGTACCACTGTTGTGGCCCCATGTGGCAAGTAGGATTTTAGACAGCTTATGGTCCTTTTTCCTTTGTAGAGAGGTGAAGTGTGTAATGTAGATCTCCTGTCTTATTTTAGTAAAGTCCGTTTGTGTGGAAGGTTGGTTATTTATGAAAGTCTCCAGGTTGGAGAGCTCTTTTTTGATGTTTTCCTGTTTGCTGTATAGGATGCTGATCAGGTGGTTCCTTAGTTTCTTTGATAGCATATGGGATCTTCTCTCACTGTGGTCTGTGCAATATGTAGATAGCAATGGATTTTTCACCTTCAGTCTATTTGGTATGATGTCCATCCATTTGCATTTGGAAAGGAAGATGATATCTGTCTGTACTCGTGCAAGTTTCTTCATGAGGTTGATGGATTTCCATGCCATACGGCTAAACGCAGTGTCTTGCATGGTGTCAAGTATCGGAGGGGTAGCCGTGTCTCAGGACCAGAATTCAAAGAGAAACTGCTGAGTTTCAGTTCATTTGCAAATTTGACACCATGGGCTCAGGATTAAACAAAGACTGTGAATGGCTAGCCAACTACAAAAGTAGTTTTTCCTCCCTTGTTGTTCACACCTCAACTGCTAGAAGAGGGCCTCATCCTCCCTGATTGAACTAACCTCGTTATCTCTAGACTGATATTTATACCTGCCTCTGGAAATTTTCACTACATGCATCTGACGAAGTGAGTATTCACCCACGAAAGCTTATGCTCCAAAACGTCTGTTGGTCTATAAGGTGCCACAGGACCCTGTCGCTTTTTACAGATCCAGACTAACACGGCTACTCCTCTGATACTTACCACATCTGCGTACAGCTGGATCTGGATCATAATTTGTAAACACATGCTGCTGCCCCTTTAATCCACCGGAGAGGCAGATTACTTCATGAACTGTTACTGTGGGCTTCTCGTGTATTGCAACAACTTCAGCATACTGATATTGTTTTGTTTTCAGTTTTATGTTTGTAATGCATTTAATACTTGCAGCAAGGCTACTAGATCAGCCTCTTATAAGTACATGTCTCTCTCTATTTTGGTTGTGGGTACTTTGGGGCAGGATCTAGCTTTAAACCCTGTTTACGCTTTGGGCAGCGGGAAGGGTTGACGGATGTGCAGTTTTCAACCAGAAAGGTGTACTGACTGGACAGCAAAAATCCAGTTACCTCAAGCAGGGGGGTGAAGAGGAGATGGAGGGGTGTGCCTGATCATCAACTCACACCAGGCCTTGCTCAGCTGGGGCTGCCTCCTACCTGCATCTCATGGGCGGGCAGGCAGGCTCCATGTCAGGGGCGCAGCTCCCATCCCAGCCCTGGAGCAGAAGGAGCCCAGGTCGGGGAGGGAGGGAGGTGGAGAAGCAAAGAGCAATGAGGAAGAGGGAGGGAGGAGAGCAGCGAGTGACAGGGGAGGGGGAAGAGAGGAGCAAGCAGGGGCTGGGCTCTCAGGGTGAAGAGCTGAAGCAGGGGAAGGTTCCAGCAGTCCTGCTGTAGTGTCGGGTTTTCAGAAATTAGAAAGATGACAAGCCTCTGGCAGGTAGGGTCCAGGTAGCTATAAGATGCAGCTATAGGCAGGCTGCATCCCCATCACCAAGATGTGTAGCTATATGCTGCAATGAAAGTTCCAGCAGGGAGGAGGCAGCAGGGAAAATCTCCAGCAGCTCCCCTGTGCCAGAGCCTTTTCACTGTCAAAACCTTTCCCTACTGCTTGGGCCTTTTAGCACTTCAGGAACCTTCTCTGCTGTGGGAAAAGGCCCTGGCAATGGGACACTACATTGCTAAAAATAGCATGTAAACCTGGAAGACACTCCTTGAGTGCATAGAGAGCTTGGAGGCCACCCTATTGTACTCACCTAAGGTGTGGCTAACTACATTGCTCTTTATACCCATGCTAGTTGGCCGTGCAGTGTCTATACACTGCTCTAAGTGTAGACACTCTTAAAATACTGCGAACATTTACAGCACTAAAGGACAGATTTTCAGATTGGTCAGATCTGGCTTGGCCCTAAATGAGTGGCCAGATTTTCAAATTAGCTCAGGATATTGGATGCTGAGCACTTTCAGAACTCGGGCCACCCTGGCAGCTAGCTCCAATTGGCAGCATTGAGCACTTGAGAACCTGGACCTATACAAAGATTAAGTTACAAACAGGGCCGTCACTGACTTTACTCCTTATTTCTGTTTTCATCCTACATGTGTCAGAAGTTGAAATCATGCCTGTGTATGTCCCAACAAGAACCCACTATAGTTATATAAATAAAGCAGTGGCAGCTTGTAATATTAAGGATGGGAGGTTTCATTCGTATAACTTAAGTCCACTCAGACCTGTAACTTTTTTGTGTTTACTAACTCCAGCACTGAACCTTTGGAGAAGGTACCATGGACGTGGATCTGTTCAAAAAGGTGCTGGCTCTACAAGATTAAACCTTTAAATCAAGTCTCTTTCTGGCTTGATTTGAATCAGTGTTTTTATGTAGTGACCCAAAGTGCTGCTAACTTTAAGTAGCGTCTATGCAAGATGACTTCTCTCTCCCATTTGCTTTCATCTGCACCATAAACATGCAAGCATGGAGTTCAGGGTAAGGGGTGCCACTCTTCACATTTCTTAGAGAGACTAAGGCAAACTTCTATAATGCACTATGTAAGGAGGTTTGGTCAGTCACTTTCCAAGTCTCATCTTTCATTAGGATTCCACACAAGAAGGATTTGGCAAGTGTAGACTTTGTCGGAAGAGGGGCCTTAAATGTCATTTGAAATTAAAAGTATGTGGATGGACATTTCCATTCAGCCTATTATTTTAAAGCTAGTAGAGTTGTTGTTCTCCTACTTGCAGATCTTTAAATGTGTAAAGCTCTATTTAGATGATAAAAATTACCTATGGCCATTCACAAAATGAATAATTTCAACTTGAGAGCTATACACACTAGACTTCATGAAATGAAAACGAAGCAGAATGAAAATTGTAAGTTCAACATCACTTCACCAAGTTTCCTAAGTCATGTAATTACACCAAGGAACTCTGAACTGGAGCTACAGTAGCTCATAATAATTCTATCATGGAAGCACTTAACTCAAGTGGATCTACTACCCTGCAATCCTTGCTAGGAGCATATTACTCGAGTTCAGTAACTAATTTTGTTAGAGTAGTATAGCACCTCTTGGAGCACGGCTTGGGAGTGATGTTGCATTTTCATAGAGACAACTTTGTATCTGAGCATTTTGTGTCAAACCACTATCAGAAGACAATTAGAAGAGCACTATACCACCAATCCAGACTTGGAGATGGATTCCAGACTGATTTGTATTTCACCACCCGTAGAGTTTACTAATATTATAACATAGGGACCATTAAGTCAAGTTAGGCAATGACAAGAATTTGCACCCCACAAATGATCAGAAAGTGAGAGGAAGCATTCAGTGTATTAACAGGACTATTTTGTCTCTACATGAGACAATGAGAAACTGCAAGTGAGCAAAAATTTTCCTCCCAGAATGAATAGTCTTTACCACAGTTTTACAATAAGGAATGATTTATGAATGATCAATAGAAATTCCCAGATATTATCTTTCCATCACTGTTAGCATGTAATAATCTGATACTTAAATCTGAAGCTAACTTCATCATTTGAAATCCCAGAGTACAAAAAATGAAGGGATGTTTGAGGCAAAGTGGACAAGACACTTTACTTCTTTGAAAATGAGTTGTATTTAGTATTAATTAGTTCCTGATTTTAGCTTGGGAGGTGGGATTGGATTTAGGGTTCATGTCTCAAAAGGGCTTGGCATAAAACCTCCTCCAGTGACTTCCATGAGGACTTGTGCCTTTGGCTACTTTAGGAGAATGTGGTGAGTTAATAATTAAAGTATTGGGTATGGCTTTCATGAACATTTATTCACTGAATCATCCAAAAGGGGTATTATAATGTTCAAATAAACCCATCACAGAGCAAACATTAACAGATATTTCAAAGTAAGAGAATCTTTGCTTTTAAAGTTGAAAATATATATTGGTAATCCCAGGAGAGATGTTTTAAAAAAAAAAAAAAACATTATATTCTTGTAAAGAAAAACAATACACATACATTATTTGACAGTTACATTGAATGATCACCATTTTTAGTTTCCATACGGAAGTTAGGAGCATAAATACCTCTGATGACCTGGGCTCTGATCCCGAGCACTTGAGGCCAAACTCTGACGTGTGGGCTTTAATAGAGTCACACACATGAGGGAAGAATTTGGTTCAGGGCAGAGATGTGCTTAAAAATATTAATTTGAAATGTGTCTCCCTCATTGGATGATACATGTGATAACCCTGGATAATATACTTTTCGCTGTTCAAAAAAAGAAAAAGAAAAAAAATCCATCAACTCCATACTCTTCTCCCCACCACACACACACAGAGCCATATATCCTTCTACCACTCATCCCTTGACAAGCATATTTCAATCCCCCACACTTTCTCCTTCCCAGTACAATGTCACAGTGGGTTTTCTAGATGGCTCCCTACCTGGTAGTTGCATGTCCTAGGGTCTGTATTGACAGGAACAAGTAAACTTCTTGTGGCATCTGGCTGTGGATGATTGTCTGGATGGGATGCAGGTCTCTTTAAGTGTTGAGAGGGCGGGCCAGTTGGGGGATGGATCCGTTTTGTTCTTGTTTGGGTGGGTGGACCCTGGCTAGCATGGAAAGACCAGGTGAGGGATTGGAGGATAGATAGATAGATAAGGAGGTTTCATCTTGTTGGTAGAGACAGGATGAAAGTAGGGGAGCAGGCAACCCCTGGATATCAAAAGAGCAGGACTTCATCGATACATAGGAGAAAAGGATCAGCAGTCAGGTTCCCTCTCAGTATAGGTTCTTCAAATTCCAGGCCTGGGACACTGATGGCAGGGGAGGGAGAGGTGAGCTGCAATACTTCCACTCAATGTAGCAACAGATTGCCCTGCCTCCTGTCCTCATGCACTGTTTTTGTGGCCTGTGATGGGAGCAGGAGGGGGGAAGAGAGGGAGGAAGTGAGGACTTTGTGGTGCATCTCCTATGAGCAATCAGAGGTGCTGGTGGGGGATTCAGGAGTGGCATTCCCCTACCAGAAGTTATGGCAACAACAGCTGATATACCAGCGGGGTAGCAGCTGCCAGAGTAAACAGCACCCTTAGAGCAGTGGTTAGGGTTGCCTCTGTGGCCTTCCTTCAAGATACTTCAATAACTCAGTCTCCAATGACCTTCTGAGTTCAATCCTTTAATTCACTCTTCAGCACTTTTCCTTTTCCTATCAAAAGAGTTCACCAAAAAACAGAAATCCAAACTAAGTTTTTCAGCTCATCTTCCCTTCTTTAACTCCCATTCACAGGCTTTATCTAGCCAGGACTTTCCTGGAACCAAACTTCTTTGCCATAGCTGCCCCTTCCACCTGCCCCAGATCCACACAATCTCCCATTTCTTGAGCTTCCCCAGCTTACTACAGGATCTCCTGCCTCTGGCAATCTCAGCTATACTCTCTCTCAGCCACACTCCCTCCCCACCCGTTCCTGCTGCCTTTTATATAAGAATCACCTGGCCTCATTCCTCTCTGGTGGTTCTCATCTTGTAATCAGGGCTGGCTTAGCCCCAGATTCTCCAGCCCATAGGCAAGGCACTCTATTACAAACCTGCTCAGTCCTAACTTCAGAAAGGGTTGAACAATTAACAATTAGAGCCAGTGTTACCATTTTCAGGCAGGCTTGTCAGAGAATAATATACTGTGCTTCTCCCTGCCAAATATAAATGACTCCTGTCCTCTATTGTCATACCCCTATGCACAGGGCTAGCCTAAGGACTCTGGGGAGGGTTAGCAAGATAATTATTTGGGGTACAGTCCAAACTTAACTAACTCATTTTACATTAAAATTGTGTGTGTGTGAAGTGGAGGAGAAGGAAGGGAATTCTCAGGCTACCCTATCTCTCATTCCTGAGCAGAAGCAGAGACGAGTTTACTGTTCTCTTTCATCCCAGTGACTAGTTTACAACATCTCTGTGATGAAACAGGCTAGAAACTTATTTTCATTTTAAATGAAAGCTGAGATTGTGCCCAAAGGCTAGTATTGTTAAAAAGAAGTTGTGCAAACCCATTCCAGCTCATAATTATCTGGAACAAGAATATTGTCCATTAAAATCCAGCTTGTGCAAAGATGTTTACCTTTCTGTACAAAACTAGTTAAATTCCAGAAACTAAAGTGACCAATGCATTTTGTCATGGGAGACATAGTTAAATATTATGGCTATCTAATAAGTGGCAAAGAGAGCTTAATGTACAGTAATTTCTAGACCCAAGAACATTTCTATCCCACTGTGTGAAGATTTTTTTTTAAAATGTTGATAGCTTTCTGTCCAATTGCTGACTGAGTTACACACACTTGCCTAACACCATACATTATGTGACCCAGATACGTAACTTACTGCTTTGCAAAGCACATTCTCCTGCACTGACAATCAGTTTCTTGTAGCTGCTTAAAAATAGCAGCTAGATGTTGGAGAAGTTCTCTGCAAGCACAGAGCAGTTGAAACAGAAAATTGTTAGAACAATCTACTGCATTCTTGACATGCCAAAGGAAAACCTGATTCAGATGGTATCAGACGTTTGCAGGGGCGGCTCTATGTATTTTGCTGCCCCAAGCACGGCAGTCAGGCAGCCTTCGGCGGCATGCCTGCAGGAGGTCCACTGGTAACGCGGATTCGGCGGCATGCCTGTGGGAGGTCCGCCGGTCCCGTGCCTTCTGCGTACCTGCTGCCGAATTGCCGCCGAAACCGCGGGACCGATGGACCTCCCGCAGGCATGCCGCTGAAGGCAGCATGACTGCTGCCCTCACAGCAACTGGCAAGCTGCCCCCCCCGGGCTTGCCGCCCCAAGCACGTGTTTGGTGCGCTGGTGCCTGGAGCCACCCCTGGACATTTGTATGAGCCCCATCATACAATTCCATTGGCGTAGTAACAAAGCTGAAAAATTCTGGAAGTTACAGTGAAGGCTGTCAACAGTTTAATATGATTAATTAAGGGGATCTGGTTGTTCCCCTTACACAAATCTGAAGTGATAATATCATTAACTTGGGCATTCTGTTAACTAGGTCATTCCTGCCGTAGGCCTAAGATAGACATAAAACCTTCCTGATAACATTTCAATCCATTCTAAAGCTGTCAAAACTAGTTTAATAATCTTGTCCTTATTTTCGTAGGTGTCTATATAATTGGGCTTTGCCAAAAGGTAACTGGGTTACTTGGGCATTCAATATACCTGTAGCTTTTTGCCTCAGGGGTTTGTTCCATTTCACTATGGCATGTTCCATTAAATACAGAGTATAGCTGAATAGCTCAAAAGATTGCCCTGATCATTCTCCCCATCTGACCCCCCCTGCATTTAGCACTCAGGAGGCAGAATGGAACAGAGTGAATGGAAAGAAAAGAGGTCTTTCCGTTTTATCAGATCACAAACTTGGCCCAGTGTTTCTTCTGAGGTATTTGCAAATGTGTCTAGACCATGAAGTAAGATATTGTAAACTGTAAAGATATGAGCAGATTACAGTAGTAATAGTATTAACAGAATGAAAATGAGGCTAAATTGAATACATAACTCCCCTTGGTCCCTTTGAAAATCCCCTTCTTCACAGGGGAAGTTTATTATTTTAAATTCTATGGTCTGTTTTATACAGGAGATCAGACTAGTTGATCATAGTGGTCCCTTCTGGCCTTAAAACAATATCTGTCAAAATAATAAAGGGAATTAACACACTGTTCATTGTGAACAGTCTATAATTTGGAGCCTGAAACACTCTCCAGAATTTCTTTTAAACTTTTCATTGTTCCTGTCATGTTCAAAATTTGAATAAAATTCACAAACTTTAAAGCAATATAGCTATTTTTAGAATGAACAGCAAGGAGATAAAGAATATTTCCTTAATTAAGTGACAGCATATTAACGTTTATGCCAAATGACAGTAGAAATGAAGAGAGTTGGTTATACTACTCTTCATTAAAAATGTCTGCATATAACTTTTCTGTAGCTCCATTCTGCATTATAGTAGGGGTTTTTGTTTTTTCATTTGCCTCTTACAAAAATTAGTAGCCAGAACTTGGCTAACCACCACTGAGTACTGATCTCAATTTTTCTGTTTGTTCCAGTTTGACTGGCTGTTTTTTGGATTTTCATGACCCCATGTCCTACTTCCTACAAATGGCTTCAATACAACTGAATGGCAAACTGACCTTCTGTTCACCTCCTGAGGAAACCCCACTTCCTTTCATTTCCAGGAGCTTTTAAAACTAACCTCTTCAATAAAACACTTCATTATACATTGGGAACTAACATCAGACTTTTAACTAATATTTGGTTTCTTGGTAGATTTCAATATTAGATTTACTTAAAAACTAAAAGGCAACCTCATGCTCTGGGTGTCTCTAATCCTCTGACTGCTAGAAGCTGGGCCTAAATCACAGGGGGATGGATCACTTAGTAAATTTCCCTGGTCAATTCATTCCCTTTGAAGTATCTGGCACTGGCCACTGTTGGAACACAGGATACTGGGCTAGCTGGACCATTGGTCTGACCCAGTATGACTGACCTTATGTTCTTATGTAATATTTATATAATTAAGCCTCACATCATCCATGTGGAATAGGTAAGTATTATTAACGCTGTGTTACAGCTGGGGAACCTGATGCACAGAGAAGTGCCCTTGCAAAGGGAATTAAAACTAATAGTAAAAGGATCTATCGCTGTATAAATAAAAAAACGAGGCAAGAAGTCACTAACCACTAAGGATGGGGTGGACATTAAAGAATAATCTAGGCATGGCCAAACATCTAAACAAATACTTTGCCTCAGTTTTTAATAAGGCTAATGAAGAGCTGAGAGGTAGTAGCAGGGTGGCTAATGGGAATGAGGATATGGAGGTAGAAATTACCACATCCGAAGTGGAAGTCAAACTCAAACATTTTAACGGGACTAACTTGGGCAGAGGGGGAGAGATAATCTCCATCCAAGAATATTAAAGGAACTTTCACATGAAATTGAAAGCACAATAGCAAGGATTTTTAATGAATCTGTAAACTCGGGGGTCATAACCTATGACTGGAGAATTGCCAATATAGTTCTGTGATGGGTTCAGTCACAGAAACCCCCTTGGGATTGCCACCTGATGTGCTGAGACTACCTCTAAGCCCATTTTCCCTGCCAGCTTGGGATTTCAATACCCTATCTTGTTGAGCCAGACACGCTAGCCTGCTGCAAACACAGACCCAGGTCTGAACCACATCCCCGAAAAGCTGCAGACTTAACTGAAAACAGCTTAAGAAATGCTCCTGTCTCTAGCACCCAGATACCCAGTTCCAAATGGGATCCAAACCCCAAATAAATCCGTTTTACTCTGTATAAAGCTTATACAGGGTAAACTCATAAATTGTCCACCCTCTATAACACTGATAGAGAGATATGCACAGCTGTTTGCTCCCCCAGGTGTTAGTCACTAACTCTGGGTTCAATAACAAGCAAAAAGGGATTTTATTAAGTATAAAAAGTAGGATTTAAGTGGTTCCAAATAATAACAGACAGAACAAAGTAAGTTACCAAGCAAAATAAAACAAAAACACGCAAGTCTAAGCCTAATACATTAAGAAACTGATTACAGATAAATCTCACCCTCAGAGATGTTCCAATAAGTTTCTTTCACAGACTAGACTCCTTTATAGTCTGGGCCCAATCCTTTTCCCTGATACAGTCCTTGTTCCAGTTCAGGTAGTAGCTAGGGGATTTCTCATGACTGCAGCCCTCTTTTGTTCTGTTCCACCTCCTTACATAGCTTTGGCACAAGGCGGGAAACTTTTGTCTCTCTGGGTCCCCACCCCTCCTTCTAAATGGAAAAGCCCCAGGTTTAAGATGGATTCCAGAACCAGGTGACATGGTCACATGTCCTGTGAGACCCCAAGCCATCATTCTTCCCTGCCTGACTCACAGGAAGGCTTGCAAGTAAAACAGAGCCATCTACAGTCAATTGTCCTGGTTAACAGGAGCCATCAAGATTCCAAACCACCATTAGTGATCCACACTTTGCATAATTACAATAGGACCTAAGAGTTATAGTTCATATTTTTAGTTTCAGATACATTTATACAAATAGGATGACCACACTCAGTAGATTATAAGCTTTGTAGTGATACCTTACAAGAGACCTTTTGCATGAAGCATATTCCAGTTACATTATATTCACACTCATTAGCATATTTTCATAAAATCATATGGAGTGCAATGTCACAAGTTCCTATTTTTAAGAAAGGGAGGGAAAAAGTGATCCAGGAAACTACAATCCTATCAGTTTGATGTCAATTGTATGCAAGGTCTTGAAACTAATTTTGAAAGAGAAAGTACTTAAGGACATAGAAGTAAAGGGAATTGGGATAAAATACAACACGATTTTACAAAAGATAGATCATCCCAGACCAATCTGAACTTCTTCTTTGAGAAGATAACTGATTTCCTAGACAAAATAAATGCAGTAGATCTGATTTACCTGGATCTCAATAAGGCATTTGATACAATTCCACATAGAAAATTATTAAAATCAAGAAGCTGGGGATTAATATGAGACTTGAAAGGTGGATAAGGAACTGGTTAAAGGGGAGACTACAACGGGTCATACTGACAGGTGAACAGGCAGGCTGGAGGGAGGTTACTAGTGAAGTTTCTCAGGGATCAGTCTTGGGACCAACCTCTTGGGACCAACCTTATTTAACATTTTTATTACTGAGCTTTGCACAAAAAGTGAGAATGTGCTAATAAAATTTGTGGACAACGCAAAGGAGGTATTGCCAATACAGAGGATGTCCAGAATATCATACAATATGATCCAGATAACCTTGCAAACTGAAGTATTAGAAATGGACTAAACTTTAATAGTGCAAAGTGCAAGATCATGCATTTAGGGACTAACACAAGAATTTTTGCTATAAGCTCGGGACATGTCAGTAGGAAGTGACAGAGGAGGAGAAAGATCTGGGTATGTTGGTTCATCACAGGATGCCTATGAGCCACCAATGTGATGCAGCTGTGAAAAAAAAGGCTAATATGATTCTAGGATGCATCAGACGAGATTTCCTGTAGAGACAGGTAAGTGTTAGTATCATTATACATGGCACTGGTGAGACTTCATCTCTAATGTTGTGTGCAATTCTGGTCTCCAATGTTTAAGAAAGATGAATTCAAACTGCAAAACAGGAGCAGAGAAGAGTTACTAGGATGATCTTAGGAATGAAAAACCTACCTTATGAGAGGGATTGAAGAAGCTTTGCATACTGAGGGGAGATAAATCAGAGGGATAAATACTAGGCAGGGAGAGGTGTTATTTAAGTTCATTGCCAATGGGGACACAAGAACAAATGAACTGCCCATCAACAACTTTAGGTTTGCAATTAGATGAAGGTTTCTAACTAGCAGAGGAGTGAAGTTCTGGAACAGCTTTTGAAGGGGAACAGTGGAGTCAAAAAATATAACTGGCTTCAAGACTGAGCTTGATACATTTATGTAGGGGATGATATGATGATACTGTCTACAATGGCATGTAGCCCATCTGTGACTGCTAACAGCAAATATCTCCAATGGCAGGTGACAGGACATTAGATGGGGATGGCTCTGAGTTACTACAGATAATTTTTTTCCTGGTGTCTGGCTAGCAGGTCTTGCCCACATGCTCAGAGTCTAACTGATCACCTATTTGGGGTCAGGAAGGAATTTTCCCCTGGATCAGATTGGCAGAGACCCTCGCGGGGTTTCACCTTCCTCTGCAGCATGGGGTATGGATCGCTTGCACATTTAAACAAGTTTAAATGGTGGCTCCTCTGTAATTTTGAAGTCTTTAAATCATGATTTGAGAAATTCAGTAACTCAGCCAGAGGTTAGGTGTCAAATACAGGAGTGGGTGGGTGAGGTTCTGTGGCCTCCAATGTGCAGGTCAGACTAGATTAAAGTCAGAAGGGACCATTATGATCAAGTCTATGAGACTTGCCTTTGGTCACGCATGGAATCTGTGGCAGAGCGGTGCATGAAATCCATTTTGGTTCTTTGCTATGTCATGCTCCCTCAATAATACATCACTCACTAACTGTGATATTTTACTGTTTTCCAGCAATTCTATAATACTTCAAGTAAAAAAGGCTAAAAGCAAGACAACATTTAAATAAACTTAAGCAATATAAAACTGACGTGACAAGATTTTTTCATAGTCTGAAATTCTATGTCTAAAGAGTTTTCTTCTAAATCACATAGAAAAGGAAATTAAGTTTGCTTTCAAAAGTGGTCTGTTTTTGCAATTATTTGGAAAATGTTGTCAGAAGGAAGATTTAGAAGCCCAAGTCCCAGTTTATAAGTCTCAATAAAAGCCAGTCTTTCCTGAGACTGAAGATGTGTGTTGCTTTTCCAAATTTAAAAAATAAAAAGTCTATAGGTGAGATTCTCGGCTGTTTCTTTAAATGGCACAACACAGAACTCACAGTGTGTGTGGCAGAGGGAGGACAGGGGTACCTATAAGCCACCATTGAGTCCTCCTATTTTAAAGGGCTGTCCAGCACAGCCCTAATGCAACACAGACACCCACCCCCAAGGAGCTGTCTAAATCATGCCTGCCTGTGGAGAGACATTACCCAGAGACTCCATAATGCTGCATGTTGTAGCCTTACCCTCCAACAGTCCCCCTGCCCCCTCCCCCCCAGCCTATAGCCTTTGAGGGGGTTCTTGGGGACAGCCTGTGACTGTCTTTCTCAATTCCTGAGCCAGATGAATTCTTTCCCAGCTGGAACTGGGACTTTTAGAGTCCCTTTCTGCCACTTCAGGTATTTTACCAGGCATAATGTCTTCAGAGCAGGGGTGAGAATTTCACTCTTAGCTTCCAAAGTGACATTCCCAACATACCGTTTATGTTATAAAAAACTGGATTCAGATTTTTAGTATTTGCTATAGATAAGTTGCATGGTAAGTAGTTATGGGCCTGAAGCAAAGCCCAGAATCTGAAAACCCATCACAAATTTTGGAAATTTCAGCTTTGAACTTAATGTCTTGGGCTCATCTACAATTTCTAGTAGATGCATCAAGGAGCTTAAACAAAAATCGTCATTAGAACTGATCATGCAGTTCTGACCAGCCTGAATAGTTCCTTCCTTTTCTGTTGCTCTAGAAATATACATTAGCCGCACTAGGCCTTATTGTATGGCTTTAATATCACTTTTATGCTCTGGCTGTTCTCCAATATTGAGCATGCCCATAGGCGTGCGCACGGGGTGTGCCAGGTGTGCCCGTGCACACCCTAATGCAGGGCAGTCAGAGCTGTGGGGGCTAGGGCTGCATGCTCCCGCGGGGCTGTGTGTATGACTCCACGCTGAGCCAGACGCTGCTAGGAGCCTGAGGGGGGTTGGACAAGTGGCGGGGGCAGTCGGGGGACAGGGAGCAGGGTGGGTTGAGCCGGGGGGTGGGGTGCTCTCACCTTGGGGGCAGCTCCCCCCTCCCCAGTGTCCCTGTGTGCAGGGAGAGTCTCAGCAGAGGCAACGCTGCCTGCTGCCTCCCTCCCAGCACTGACCCGGTGCCCAGCCCATTGGCCAGGAACCCTGGCCAATGGGAGCTGTGGGGGGCGGTGCTAGAGCTCCCTGACTGCGCCTCCCCAGCAGGGAGAGGGAGGGAGCTGCTCCAGCTCCTCTTGCTCAGCCTGCCCCACCTCCCGGGGCTGAGCCACCTGGGACCAGTGCACAGGCTGGGTCATTCTCAGCCAGTATGGGGGGGAGGGCTCGTCTGGGCCCCAGGCAAGGGAGTTATGAGGGGGGTAGGCCCCCTCCCACTCTGATTCCCCCACCAACCCCAGCAGTGATGCTGGCAAATAGCCCTCGCCCAGCAGGCCGGTGAGTGTGGCTGGGGGGCAGGTAGGTGGGGCCGCTGGGTCTCTGGGGATGGTGCTGGGCAGTGGGGGTCTGTGTGGGGTACTCCTGGGCCCCAGGGGGAATGAAAACAGCCCAGGTCCCCCTCCTGCAGCGTTCTTTGCTTCCCTGCAGAAAATGAAGGAGAAACAGGGGTGTGTGATTGGGAATGTTCATGGCATAGTTTGGGGGCATTACCCCCCAAATAGATGTGAGAGGTGGGGGGCCACATGGGATGCAAGGTCACGCCATTGTCCCCCCCTCCCCCATTTCTGTGAACACAGAGTTGCTGCAGCCCCGCTGAAAAAAGAAGGTGCTGCTCAGCTCCCTAGACTTTGCAGCTGGACACCACCTTCTGCGTCCTAGGGCTGGTTGAGCTCCCTTCTGTGTGCTGGGAGCCATCCTTCATTTTGTACAACAGTGAGTTGTGGGGCGGGGCAGGGAAGGGCAGGGGAAAAGAGACAGGGGAGAAAGAAGGGGGTGGGATGGGGAGGAGATGGAGTGGTGGGGAAGGTGCATGGGATGGGAAAGAGAAGGGGCTGGGGGATGTGGGGGCAGGGGGGAAGGAAGGTGGTGAGATGGGGAGGAGATGGAGCTGTGGGAAAGAGGCATGGGATGGGGAAGAGAAGAGGATAGGGGAAGTGGGGGCAGGGAGAAAGAGGCAGTTTGGGAAGGAAGGGGATGGGATGCAGAGGAGATGGAATGGTGGGGAAGGGGCATGGGATGGGGAAGAGAAGGGGATAGGGGAAGTAGGGGCCCAGCGTGCAGATCCCCTTGGCAACAGCTGGGGCTCCCCTGTTAAGCAGGCCCCTCAAACCCTCACTCTGACAAGCCCCACCTCCCCTGCAGCTGTACCACCCTAATGAGCCCCCCCAGACACCCTCCCCACTGAGCTCCAACCACCTACACCCAGACCCCCCACCCAAATGAACCCCACCTCCCCTGCAACCAACCTCCCCCACCCCGCTGAGTTCCAACCACTTTCACTTGGTCCCCCCTGCAGACTCCCATTACCCCTGCACCTGGAATCTCCCTGTACATCCAGATCCCCCACTGAGCTGCCTGAACCCAGACTGCCCCACAGAGAACCCTCTTACCCCCGCCCAGCCAATCACCACCTCGCCAGCACTACACATGACCTTTGTTGACTTACATCAGTCATAGCACTCTTCCTCCACTGCGCTTCAGCTTGGTTGGCGCTCTCTGCACCCGCCTTGTAAGTGCCATCATGCCATTGGTCAAGGGGATGTCCAGGGGGTGGGATTTGGTGGGGATTCTGTTCTGAGCTGTGGCATGGTAAGGGGGCTGGGCTGGGCGGGTTGAATATGGGCCAGAGGATCTCGGGGGCAGTCAGGGGACGGGGAGCGGTTGGATAGGCATGGGAGTCCTGGGGGTCTGTCTGGGGGCCGGGGTGTGGTTAAGGGTCGGGGCAGTCAGGGGACAGGTAGGGGGTAGGTCCTAGGAAGGCAGTTACAGTGGGGAAGGTCTCAGGAGGGGGCAGTCAGGGGACAAAAAGCAGGGGGGGTTGGGGATTCTGAGGGGGGCAGTCAGGGTTTGGGAAGTAGGAGGGTGTAGATCGGGATGGGGGCGGGGCTTGGGCAGGGCTCCCTGGATGCACACCCTAATGAAATGTGCTGTGCACGCCTATGCGCAAAAATAAATTTCTGAATTTGCCAGCACAGATTTTAATCACACCTCAACTCTCCTTTGTTTTTATTTTTGTAAGGTTCAATTCAGAATGCATTCATTTTTAGTTAGACATTACATTTAAGTTGATGCAGCACATAAAAAAATTAATTATATCAACCCGCAATAAATACATTTTTCTTACAGGTTTATTCCTTTACTAGGCATGTGTTCTTCTCTAGTCACACACCAAGGTTTATTGTAATACATCTGGCTAAACAATCTTGGTTTATTTCCTACTAAAAATATGGATTCCTGTTGTGAGCAAAATTTTATTGCACAAGGTAATATTTGTTCAGTATAACACCCCCTGAATCCATTCTACCAACCAGAAACCTGTTATTGGCTATTCATTTTGTCTTTTTATTCCCCTTAAGTAAATGTAATTAGAGCAAGAGCAGAAAAGCAGCCTTGAAAGAGAGATCTCAAGATACTCAAATGGTCTGCTTTCAAAAGAGTTGAGCTATGTAGATTGCCTGTTAGGAAGCGAGTGGTCAATGTGCCTCTCTTCTGCCTTAGTGTGAAGAGACTGCCTGTCTTGCATTTCCACTGCATATTGGCAGCTTGAGTTCACTTTCAGTTCTCAGAAATGGCATATTTACTGACCAATGCACCTGCTCTTATTATCAAAGAAAACATACGAGCAAGGAACTCTTGTTTATTGAAGCAAATCATCTTCAATTCAGTGACAGTATTCTGTATTCAAGACAATAAGGGCTACATTTGAAAAATAAGGCTGGATATGAAAGACTTGAAATGTACGGTCTCCCCCACTAGGCCACATTTTCAAACACTGGTCTCAGTTTTTGAGATTGCAAGTGTTGTGTACATTCTGGAGTTAGGTATCTATGTTCCTCATTTGGGCATGCACAAATGTATGACTTAGACATCTAGTTGATCTAAATTACAAGCACAAGTAATTGTGGGTGTTAATTAGTACACGCAAACTAAAAGTCTGATTAATGTTAGGCTAAAAATATTTAAACACCGAGCAAGTTTGTGTATACATGTGCTGAATGCGCAATACAAAATTGATGGGCCAGATTCTGAGCTGCGATCGTGCTCTTTTTCACTACTCAGGCATCAAAAATGGTCCAGATTCTGGCTGCAAATAATTCCCTTGAAACTCCTGCTGGCATAAAGCTGTCAGAGATGGCTCCTGTGCCAATTGCCCACCCCCATCACAGGGGTCAAGTCATAGGCTAGGAAGGGGCATGGAGGAGCCCTTCCTCTTCATGGCTATCCTCCAGTGACAGAGGATTGATTAAGGGCCCTACCCTAGTGGCATAGGTTAGAGAGCCCCTCATTTACTCTGACTCTCATTGTTGCTGGTTGCAGCTCTAACTAATTCTCTGAGCCATAGGAAAGGATGTGAGAGAACCCTGTCACAAGAGGCATGCCAGCCACTCATCAGTGATGGTAGGATGGGGACATACATAGCAGATTCAAAACATCAGCAGAGAGGTTTATGCGAGGGCTGCCTGGAAAACAACAATTCTGTTTCATGAAAAATGTTAAGGTTTTGACATTTGTTTCCATCCCAATGCAGAACAAAAACAAGGGCTTTTGAAATTTCCCATGAAAAAGCATGACACCCACCCCAGAATAGCTAATAGCTTAATATTTAGGGTGCTCACCTGGGATATGGAAAACTCAGGGTCAGGTCCCTGCTCTGCCTGATCTGAACAACTTCCCTAAACACTAGGCTATAGAGTCAGTCTCTCACTCTCACTCTTTGGCCCAATGAGTATTTAATTATTTATGCGAAGTGGAACAGCTTCAATGTGAGTGTAAGAAACAAAGCCTGAAACTACAGCTAGATGGTCTGAGCACTTGCCTGGGATCTAAAGCAGGGACTTGAACCTGAGTGCCCTAACCATCAGGTTATTGGCTATTCTGGGTCTCTCTCCATCATAACCAGAGAAACCTTCCTGATGAAATTTTAATAAAAAATTATACATTTCTGTGAAACATTGTTTCTACTAATTGATATTTTTCAATGGAAAACAATTTCATCAAAAAATAATTTCAACCATCTCTAATTTATACCATTTCCCTACTCCTAAGGAACATTTTTCAGCCTGAGCAATTTCGATACTTAGCTTCCACTGACAATTAACAGAAGTTAAAATTCCACAGAACAGTGGTTTTCAACCCTTTTTAGTTTGCAGACCCCTAAAAAATTTTGACTAGCAGTGCAGACCTCTTTGGAAATGTTAGACACAGTCTGCAAACCCCAAGGGTCCATGGACCACAGGTTAAAAACCACTGCCAAAGAGTATTCTGAAAGAACATGCCTTAAGCATATCTTGTCTCCTGCGGCAATGGGTGCTGTAGATAAGAT
This sequence comes from Trachemys scripta elegans, assembly GCF_013100865.1. Lineage (NCBI taxonomy): Eukaryota > Metazoa > Chordata > Testudines > Emydidae > Trachemys > Trachemys scripta. The sequence goes on along the minus strand of NC_048298.1, from coordinate 169,373,365 downwards.
GAGCTTCAAAGAAGAAAGCTTCCTTAAAAATCTTCAGGCTGATTCTCCTTTCTCTTGTACCAGTTTTACACTGGCATAATTACATTAGCTATATCATAAGGATTTATTACATCGGAAGGAGTTTATAAATATTACGTACACACACACACACACATATACAAAAACTTTATTATATCATATAGTTTTCTACACTACTCTGATCCCAAATGTTAAGCTCCAGTGACCACTTTTGGTTAAGAATATTTCAGCTGTACTATGTGTGGGTTAAATCTAAATTATGTTCCAGTCAGACAGATGTTTAAGAACACACTACAAGTAAAAGAGACGGGAGGATAAATTGTTGATCCAAGGAATAAAAAGTATGCCAAGAAAAATGGTTCAGTTGATAGCTGAAACTGAAGGGAAATTTGCCTACTGATAAAATTATTATATTGGAAAGTCAAACTCTTTTATCATAAGATAAGATATATGGGCAAAATGAATGCAGTGAGAGCCTTGTCTTAAATATGTTGTTATTATTCTTTGTTCTTGAGAATACAGATTATTTCAGTTAGAAAGCCAGAGGAAAGAAATGTAGCAGCACATCACTATCCTTATTTATACAAGAGGAAAAATTGCATATATCACCTAGTGAATCTCTATTTAATTCACCCCAGGCTTTAAAAAATTATTTAACATTTATCTTCTCAAAAAATTTAGTGAAAGGGGTCAGATCTGGTCTTGGTTACACAGATGAAATTCCCACTTAAATCAATGGGATTTTTACCATGCAAAAGAGAACAGAATTAGACCCATAGTGCATGCTATGTAATGAGAAACAAAAAGGTTGATAGAAGATACTGGGACCTACCAGTATTCTGGCCAACATCATTTTACAGTGTTGCCCAACCAGAAAAAAGCAGCTACTTACCTTGAGGATGATCTCACACACCTTCCTCAGGCAAGATTCAAATTCATTTCAAAGGATCACCACCCACAACCCCTTGAGCATTGCTGGCCTTACACATTTTCAGAAATGCAAGAATCAATGGGGATCCAGTGCCATTTTCTTCAAGCCACACCCCTCCTCCCCATGAGCATGTTCCCTCTGCTCTCTTCTGCTATCTTCATCCCATGCAAAAGGGAACAGCTCAGAAATCTGACCACTAAAGAAGTGCAATGGGCAGGAAACAGCTCTAAAACTGGCTCTGCTTATGAGTACTAGTACAATAGCCATTTTTCAAGTTACACAGCCTGTTTGAGTGCTGGGCTGAACCCTTATTATGGGTCTGATTTGCCACTGCCTTGCACCAGGTATAGTAACTTTACTTCTGTGCAGAATGCCTTAAGATGCTACCAATTCTATTTCGGTAGTATTTTACAACCACTTTGCACAGGTGCAAATTATTATACAAGGTGCAAGGCACTGGAGGCCTACAGCACTGATCTAGATATATCCATTTAGAGAAAAGCTGGAAGACCAGATTAATATTTATGCTTTTTATGAATGCTAGGTAGCGTAAACAAGACAGGGAGAGTTGAACTCCATTAAACTGAATGCTAAATGTTGTAGACATATTGGATTCTAAAGAGGACTATAAGAACATGATAGTTTATCTCTAAGTCATTTAACAGATGTTGTGCTAAACACATACCAAAATCTGGCTGCCTGAAGGCTTCCTGCTGATGTTGTACATATCTCAAATCCTGATGACAAGAGCGCCACCCTTATCTGCAGGATTTATGAAATCAAACATGGATCTGTGCTCAGAGAGTTATGGGATTGCCAGTCATCTTTGGTAAGCCTAGGAAATGTTTGCATCTCTCCATCTCGTTACGAAAGCAAGAGATACCCCCCTCTACTGATCTGCAAAAAAGTGTCTATGAATTAATTCAAGCTTGTTGAAGGCCAGACCTTTGTTTCTTAAGAGACAAATGTTTGTACAGTAAGTAGTGTCTTGCATATCAGCAGGAGCAGCTGCTAAGATGAAATTGTAGGCAAAAGGGACACATTTCATTCCTGTGACATCACACAAGGTGAATGTCAAATATTTATATTTTAATTCTAAATGCAGCCAAAGGCAGTTCAGTGAAATATTTATTTAGATGACAACCTCATACTGTAGTAGCACCCAGCCCTTTTCAATAAAGTGTGATGCTGAAATCTCAAAACTTCAGGAAATACTAGGACTTATTGTTGGTGCCTCAGAGAGTGGGATTCACTGCTGGAGGCTGTGAAGCCAATCGTACAGTTGCATTGTAAAATGTCAGGAAACTCTCTTTCAGCACTAACGCTTGGAAAGTATGTGTTAACCCATTTCTGCCAGCACTGTTTCCAGTTTCCCAGCCAAATAATTACAAAAGAAAGAGACTGATATGGGAGGATTAAAAAGAAAAAAAGAAAGAACACCTGGTACTTACATAGAAAAAAAATCTCATAACTGTGATTGAAAGATGGTTCAGTATTCAGTGCTAATAATATTACAGTACTAATGTTGCATGTTAAAAAAGAAAAAGGGTGACTAAATCTATGTTCTTAAATCCATCTTGCAAAGTACTTAACATCAAGTACTGAGTCATCTCACTGGGACTAGACACCGGCTTAAAGTAAAGCACATTCTTAAGTGCTTTGCTGGGCTGGAGCCTTAGGCATCTAAACAACATTGACCTGGTTTTCAGAGACTTCCAGAATGGCTTGTCTACACTGGACAATTACATCAATCTGAAATACAACTTTGAGGAACTAAGGTAATTAATACTATGTTACATACACTGTGCTGGGGATTGTTATATTTAACAGTGTCTCTACTGGCCATGGTTACCTCTAGGGTTCTGGTTTCCTGGGATTAACCACAACCAACTGACACTTTTCAGTATGACAGCCCTTCTTGATGCTGAGGTCTTGCCATCACTAGAAAAAAATATGTGCTCTTATCTCATGTTAGCTGCAATGTGATAACTAACATGAGGTGCAATCCAAGAGAAGAGAAGGGAGTCGTAGTATTAACAGATATTAGTAGGTTGAGGTATTAGTATTAGTTATTGTATTACTATTGGGCCAGAACCCCATTGTGCTAGTCAGTGTACCAACTGCCTGCCCCAAAAGCTTACAATGTAAGTAAACTCTGGAATCCCACTCTGAGTGCTAAATCATAAGAACAGCCATATTGGGTCAGACCAGTGATCCATCTAATCCAGTATCCCATCTTCCAACAGTGGCCAGTGTCAAAGGCTTCAGAAGAACTGAACAGACCAGGGCAATTTATCAAGTTATCCATCCCCAATTGTCTAGTCCCAGGTTCTGGCAGTCAGAAGTTTAGGGATACCCAGAGCGTGGGGTTGTATCCCTGATCATCTTGGCCCACTGAAAGCATATGAACCATTGTGAAGCATCCAAAGACAAAGACCTGGTTGATTGCATTCCTCATACCCACCAGGGAGACCTGCCCATAAACTCATCCCATCAGCTTGGACTCTGGGGTGAAGGGGATAAACATCCCCAACAAGAAGCAACTAGGTTCTTTTTTCTGCTCAGACTCTAAAGAAGCAGCTGTTTTGCCTGGGTTAGACCCAAAGGACATAGAGAGTTTACTTATGATAGACATTTTTCTTATCTTTTGAAACCCAAGACTGTTAGTCATTTGTGAGTATGTGTGTGTTACCTGCTTTAACTTTGTAAATAACTCATTTCTTAATTAATCTTTAGTTTATTACAGTATTAGCTACAGGTATTCCCTTTGGTTTGACATCTGACATACAATTAATCTTTTGGGATCTTTTGGGACTGAGAGTAACCTGAATATTCAAGCTTACCTGGGTGGTGAGATAGATTGGAATGCACAAAGGGACTGTCTGAGACTCCACTGTAAGACTGTTATAGTTCTTTAAGAGTTCACACTTGTTTCTGTGTTGGTGAAATGTAATTATAAAACATACAACTAATTTGGGGGTTTTGCCTTGCTTCTTGACAATCTACCCTGAGGTTGGCACTCACAGTCATGAGCCACTCCAGGCAGCATAACAGATTCTAATTGTCTAATTCTTTTTTAAACCCAGGTATATTTTTTGGCCTTCAAAACATCTCCTGGCAATGAGTTCCACAGATTGACAGTGCATTCTGTGGAGAAGCACTTTTCTTATGTTTGTTTTAAACATACTACCTATTGATTTCATTGAATAACCCCCGGATCTCGTGTTATGTGAAGGGGAAAATAACACTTCCTTAATCAGTCTCCACACCAATTATGATTTTGTAGACCTCTAATATATCCCTCTTTAGTCATCTCTTTTCTAAGTGGCACAGTCCCCATCATATTGAAGCGGTTCCATTTTTATTGCCCTTTGTTGTACTTTTTCCAATTCTAATGTTTCTTTATTGAGCTGTGGGCAAGCAGAACAGTATGCAAGGTGTACCAGAGATTTTATATAGTGGCATGATATTTACTGTCTTATTATCTATTGCTTTCCTGAAAGATATTACCTCACCCATCTTGTCACCCAGTTTTGCAAGATCTCTTTGTACCTCTTCACAGTATGCTTTGGACTTTAACTATCTAGAGTAAAATTGTACCATTTGCAAACTTTGCCAACTCATTCTTTACCTCTTTTTTCAGGCCATATATGAATATGTTGAAAAGCATTCCTCCCAGTACAGATCATTGAAGGACCCCGGATATTTACCTCTCTCCATTGTGAAAACTGACCATTTATTTATACCCTCTGTTTCATATCTTTTAACCACTTACTGATCCATGAATGGACCTTCCCTCTTATCCATGACTGCTTACTTTGCTTAAGAGCCTTTGGTAAGGTACTTTGTCCAAATACACTATATCCATTGAATCACCCTTGTCCATTTTTGTGGACCCCCTCAAAGAATTCTGAGAGATTGCTGATGCATGATTTCCCTTTACCAAAGCTTTGTTGACTCTTCACCAACATATCATGTTCAGCTATGTGTCTAATCATTCTGTTCTTTACTATAGTTTCAACTAATTTGCTTGGTATTGAAGTTAGGCTTAGTGGGCTTCAACTGCCAAAATTGCCTCTGGAGCCTTTTTATTAAAAAAATCGGAGTCACATTAGCAATCCACTACGCAACTGGCACAGAGGCTGAATTGAGTGATAGGTTACATACCTACAGTAGTAGTTGTGCAATTTCATATTGAAACCTCCTCTATTGACCCCTCAATCTGGGACAGTTCCTCAGATTTGTCACCTAAAAACTGGCTCAGATATGGGAATCTCCCTCACATCTGCTACAGTGAAGACTGGTGCAAAAAATTCATTTAGCTTCTCTGCAATGGCCTTATCTTCCTTGAGTGCTCTGGTAGCACCTTGATCATCCAGTAGCCCCCACTGACTGTTTGACAGGGTTATGGCTTTTGATGTACTTAAAAAAAATTGCTGTTCATTTTTATGTCTTTCGCTTTAGTTGCTCTTCAAATTCTTTTTTGGCCTGCCTAACTATACTTTTACACTTGGCTTGTCGGGGTTTATGTTCCTTTCTATTTTCCTCAGTAGGATTTGATTTCCTAGTTGTAAAAGATGTGTTTTTGTTTCCAATGGTCTCTTTTACTCTATTTAGCTATGGTGGCATTTTTTGGTCCTCTTACTGTTTTGTTTTACCTGGGGCATATACACATACAGCTTGAGCCTCTATTATGATGCTTTTTAAAAGTTCCATGCATCATGTAGGCATTTCACTTCTGTGACTGTTCCCTTTAATTTCCATTTAACTAGCTTCCTCATTTTTGTGTACTCCCCCTTTCTAAAGTTAAATGCTACTGTTGTGGGTTTCTTTGATATTTCCCCCATTACAAGGATGTTAAATTTAATTACATTATGGTCACTATTATTGAGCAGTTAAGTGGTGCATAAGATCTTGTCCAAGAGGTGAATATAGCTTAAGACTAAATCAAGAATTGCGTCTTGCCAGCACTAGCTGCTCCAAGAAGCAGTCATCAATAGTAATTAGACATTTTCTCTCTCTATCCCATTTTGAGATGACATGGTCCCAGTCAATATGGGGATAGTTGAAATCCACCATTATTATTGGGTTTTCTGTTTTTGTAGCCTCTCTAGTCTCCCTGAGCATTACACAGTCACCATCACCATCTTGGTCAGATGGTTGGTAATATATTCCTACTGCTAGACTCTTATTATTCAAGCAACAAATTATATCCATAGCTATGCTGTGGTACTGTTTCATTCCTTTAGGATTTTTACTTTATTTGACTCAATACTTTCTTTCACATATAGTGCCACTCCCCCAACAATGTTACCTACTCTGTCATTTGACTGTTTCTCTTCAGTTGCTGCCTGTACTTTACCAACTTCGATACTCTCCTCTCTACTAGGATGTAGATAATCCCCTTTAATAAATCCTCCCCTAAGTGATGTCTCTGTCCAAACTATGTGCTCCTCCACATCTGTTGGCTTTCCCTTAACCTTTAATGTAAAAACTCCTCTACAACCTTTTTAATTTGCATGCCACCAAGCTGGCTCCATTTTGGTTTAGGTGGAGCCCATTTTTCCTGTATAGACTTCTCCTTTCCCAGAAAGTTGCCCAGTTCATACTGAACCTAAATCTGACCAGACAAACACCATTGTCTCATCCACTCATGGAGACCCTGAAGTTCTGCCTTTCTAACTGGCCTTGTGCCTGGAACTGGAAGCATTTTAGAGATTGTTACCATGGAGGCCCTTGACATTGATTTCTTAAGTCCTGTTTAACATTGTGTTAGTCATCAGGATTCATCAAGGGTATGTTCTAACATGATGTAATTTTCTCAAGCTGAAAATAGGCCAGAAAGGGATAGAGGAATGATCCTGCACATCCCTACACACCAGCCAATAAAGCTGATGAGGGAAGAAGGAAATGGAGACTGCACCCTCTGCAATGCAAAGTGGCCAAAAAGCTTCACAGAGCTCGCAGTGGGATGGTGACTCTTCACCCAGCACCCAAAGCACTGCTTTTGCCTCAAAGACATAATATAGTTGAAAATAATGTTTAGTGTGTGTGGTGGGGCAGCTGCCCCACACCCAAAGAGGGTGGGCTGCGGCAGGCCTAGGCGCCTGTGTAGACGCGCAGCCAATCAGAGAAGGGCTTACTGGGAGCCAATCAGCGGGCAGATTGGGGCCAGCCAATCAGGGCCCGGCTTAGCCATATAAAAGGCCGCTCAGAGTGAGAGCAGTCAGTCTGTCCCAGGCCTTCAGAGAGGAAGGTCTGTCTCTGGAGCTGGGAGGCCAACACCACGGACAGCCTAGCCTTAGAGAGTGGGAGAAGGCTCTACTCCTGCCAGGCGGCAGGTCTGGAAGGAGGAGGCCTAGCACAGAGAAGGGCTGTTGGGGAAGCGGTCCAGAGGAGGAAGGAGAAGGACAGCGAGACTGTCGCCAGAGGGCCTCTGGACTGGGACTCAGAGTAGTGGGTGGGCCTGAGTCTTCCCCCCACCCCGCCTTTGTTGTTCTGTTGGGCCATACACCCAGCCATAGGCCGCAGGGAGCGGCCGGCCAGAACCACGCCAGGTCCTGGACTGTGAGGATCAGGCTTGAAGGTGTGGGGCTGTTGTTTACTTCTCCCCCCTCCCGCCCCCCGGAAGGGGGTGTGAATGGACAAAGGGACACTGTTGGAGGACAGTGTTCCAGAAGAGGATGCTGTGCATTGGAAGCAACGCAAGTCCGCGCACCTACCAAAGGCGAGATGACAGGCGGGCGCCACCTGAAGGGAGCGCTCTACTGGTTCGAACTAATTCCCCAAGATGACCAGTAGGAGGCGCCGCAGTGGTGAGCCACAACCCTGTCAGTGTGATAAATGTTTATAAAAATGGGTATTAACAGAATAAATTATTTTGGACAAAACAGTAGAATAGGAGTGGATTTTTTTAAACCCTGAAAAGCTTTTAGGTCAGGTTAATAAATTATTTGCCCAATTTGGTCATTCCCTATCCCTTTTTAAACTCTATAATATCTTTGGGAACACATTTGACCATACCCAATTTGACTATACACAATAATTTATATGTAGGTTCCATAGTACTGAAAAGAAGGACAAAACACTAAAAATCAGACATACAAAGGCAGAATGCAATTATAAAATGAATTAGAAAATATCCACTACTCCTGTCAGTCTATTCTGAGATGATATTACTGGTAAAATATTAAGGAAGATCATAAGTGCCCTGAGAGTCACTCTGGGGGATATTCTCAAATCTTCAATTTTTTTTTTCCTTTCTACTGGAGAGAACAGATTTTTTTCCCCCTTTCTTTTTAAAACAGTAGCCAGGCATGTTGTAAGGGGGGATGAAAATGTCAAAGTATGGTGTATGGGGAATGAAATGCTAACTAAAATGTGGGGATGAAAAGAGGGGAGCTTGTGGTGTTTCTCTCTCTCTCTCTCTCATTGTTACTCAGTGCACACTATCCAGAATGATCACAAATGGAAGGCCTGTGTTTTCAAACACTACACTCAGAGTGAATTTCCAGCAGGGCTATGAGAGATTGGAAAAAATCACCTTCCAGGTCAGTTCATTTTATTTTTAAAAGCTCACTACGATCACAAGCCCAAGAAAAGCTTAATTAAAGTCAATGTAAGATGTGGAAGTGAGGCAGAAAGAATAAGATGACAAGGAAAAATCATTATTTAAAAATATATTAGATTGTGATAAGCCAGAAAAGCCTGACCCCATCAATTTCAGAAATGGGTTAAAAATAAGGAATTAAGTATTGTAGGAATTACAATGAGGCAAGATGGGCTGGGAACACCTGCTGCACATATATCCACCTTCTAATTCCACCAAAAACAATTAGGCCTGGAATTTCAAAGGAGTTAGGATCCCAAATCCCATTGGTTTTCAGTGGGGAGTTAGACACCTAACTCTCTTAGGCTTAGGGTGACCAGCTGTACTGATTTTATAGGGACAGTCCCGATATTTGGGACTTTGTCTTATAGAGGCACCTATTGCTCCCCACCCCATCCCGATTTTTCACACTTGCTTAGGCGCCAATGAAAATCCCACCTTCATATTATAGAGCAGATATTTTAGTCTGTTTGCTAGATGCTGCTGATAGAAATAGTAAATCTCCTCCCGTAAGTTAGAGTACCTAATTGTATGTCCCCCCTACTCTTGGAGAAGTCTAATTATAATTATTTGCTACCTCAGAAGATGAGCCTACATTTTCTTGCAGGCTGGGAGGTGGCTTGAGGAGAGGTGTTGGTAGCAGCGGTGGGAGAGTAGAGAATGTGAATCAACAAACTTAATAAGAAACTTCTATGCTTAAAGGAGATGATCGTAATTATTACCTTTTTGTTAGGACTTTTCCTTAGTCAGCTTCTATTCAGAAATGTTAGAGCCCTTAAGTCAGGCTATGGTGCCATGATATTCACACTCAGAGGATTCCTTTAAACTAATATGTCTTGAACTGACAAGATACACCATTCATCCTCAATATCAGTGTCAGCAACTATATTCTCATCTGTTGTAGCAGTAGTATCTTCTGGGTGAAAAGTTTCCATGTTAACCCCTAAGAATGTCAGTTGTTCTCTGCTGTCATTCTTCACTTTAGTGCTCTGATATGTTACGTCATCCCTAATGACAGAGCCACAGAAGGTGGGCTCTAAATAAATGATGGAAAGACCACAGATGGTCACTGGCAGCTATTGTTATGATGGCCCAGTTTTGAACTTCATAAACCAGCATGGAAGTGTATAGTGCTAGCAAGTTTGTGCATGAATCTTGAAAGTCCTCAAGTATGAATTCCCACTGTAATCAAGAGGAGTTTCTTAGGTGGAGGGCTTGCAGGATCACATCCTTAGTCTTTTCAGTAGGATTATAGCACACACATACCTTGTAAAAACAGCCCAAGGGTATTTGTAAAAAGTGCCATTCCACCCCTTCCCCGCCCTGCCCCAACTCCGCCCCCTCCCCTGGACTCTTCGCCGCCCCTGCCCCTCCACCTCCCCTGCTTCCCGCGAACATTTGATTTGCGGGAAGCCTGAAGCAGCAGGCAAGCTGGGGCGCGGGGGCACAGCCCAGTCTGGCCCCCCCCAGCCGAGCGGCTCCCTCCGGCGGCCGGCTGGCCGGCCCAGGCCAAGAGGCTCTGGCCCCGGCATCTCCCGCCCAGCTTGGCTCGGGCCCTGGGGCACCGGCCCCTGGCCGAGCACCGCCGGCTCCCGACCCTAGCCGAGCACCGCCACCCCCGGCCGAGCACCACCGGCCCTGGACCCCGGCTCTGCACCGCTGGCCCTGGCCGAGCACTACCAGTCCCTTCCTCCCTATTTTCCCGGTCATGTCCGGCTTTTTGGGATTTCCCCCCGGACGGGGATTTGAGGCCCAAAAAGCTGGACATGTCCGAGAAAATCCAGACTATGGTAACCCTAATCTGAATCTACAAGAGGAATTTTAAGCAACAAGAATATTCTGGTAATTATTTGAGTAATTATTAGTTAAAGAAAGAATTTAGTCAGAGACAAGGTCCAATATTCTTACCCAGTTATTTTGGGCATGGGATCGTCTAATGACCACAGGCAGTCAGGGACTTGGCTCTCATTGAAATAAGCCACTTCTTCTGGAAGCAAAGTTCCTGCACTGAAAGTTCTGTACTGTCACTTGATCTCAGTGAACTACCTGCAGCAAACAATTTATTTAATGAATTATTCACATACATACTTTGATTTTTCTGAATTTGGTTGTTATCTATAATTATTTGGAGACCTTATGTTACCAAAGTTTAGCATATGGGTTGTTTGCAGATTTTGTTCAATGAGTTTATTTGTTACTATCTAATGGTAGGTCACCTTTTTCTGTTTTTCTAGTGGGCGATTAACTATAATGAAGAGAAACTATATTCAAGTCACTAGGCATTTGATTCCCTCAGGGAGAGGGTATGAGCAGTTTGTGGAGTTGAAGGCACCTAGGAAATCCAAAGTAAGGATTATTTTAGAGTATTATAAATCTGTTATTCTGGACCACTTCAATCACCACTGCTGGAAAAAATAGGCTATTGTAATAGTATAGGCTTTTAAAAATTAAGATTTAACATTAACTCTCTTATCACAGTCCCATAAAGTAACTATATATGCATGCATATCCTGAATGGAAAAGGGTGTGACCAGATCCTAGTTTGATTTAAATAGCTGATTCCAAGCCAAGGCTCTGACTAGAGTTTTTGCACAGCCTTCGTCAGAAAAGGTATGGCTACATTCCCTTGTCCCTCTTGTTTAAGTGTGTTTGTGCCAGGGCTGTGGGCTGGGAATTGGGGAACAGACTTTCCCTGTGTTATTGTGCTGGGAAAGCCCCAGGCAGCAGTTCTTCATATACTTACCAAGACCATTTATTGGATTTACTGGTTTTCAGCTTCCTAACACTCATCACATTCACCACACTGATTTTAACAATCAAGCAAGTAATAAACTCAGGAGTATACAGGCAAGTTCCACATAAGAGAGGTGCAGCCTGGTCCCTATGATATCATCAGCTTCAGGGCTCTGGCCAGGGAACCTTTCAGCAAGTCTGGCCTGCTGTGTTAGAGCAATTTTCTGTTTGATATACCTTTCCTGGTCATGGGTACACACAGTGAACAAGAGAAGTAGCAGTAGAGAGAAAGAGGGGTCTGCCAAGACAAGCACCCTTATGCCTCATACAGACAGAGGACATTCCCAACATAGATACAACCAACACAACTATCTCTTCACAGCCAATCACTTCTGCTTGAGGCAAACCATTCTGATTGGCTGGGGGGGAAAAAGAGAGAGAGAGGTCTTTTTCACAAATTGGGTTAGAAAAGCAGGAATCTATTACTTCCACCTAAAATGGATTTGGTTTCACCATGAAATAAATTCCAGTTACAGGCTCCCACATCCATTTCCCATAAACTCTCATGTAAACAAAACTTCACACACAAGAATGTTTGCAAAGAGGAAATTTTAGAAAGGGCAAACATGATGAGCTGTAGCTCAGTTTCTAATTCCTCAAAGTATTTCTCAATAATGTTTTTCTATTATTTGCCCAGCTGGCAGCTGTAACTGTCACTTTACAACCCACCCACCGACAGATGACATTAGGTGCAGACCTAAGGAGTTCTGTTGAGTGGCTGTGAAGCTTGTCTACTCTAGCTCATGTCAACCGAGTGCACACTGTTTAATTTGTTCATCACTGTACCTAGTAATTCCTTCCAGTGATCTAGTGACTGCATCTGGATTATAGGAAATAATTACCACAGTTTCAGGGTTAATTGCACCTTTGACTCCTCCTTCTCTCCAGTTTTCCTGGAGGGCATCGCTTAATGTTTCTGGCTCCCAACCATCATCTTTTAGATGAAGCCACACATTTCTCTCCCTCCAGACCAGGCATTCAGGCTCCCAGTCCCTCTACACCTTTCTGTGGTTTCCACAGGAGGTCTGACTGGAGTCCAGCATCTGTGATTAACCTCTCTCCAGAGGCTATAATGGTGTACACCAGTTACCAGTAAGCCTTCACAAAGTAAACTACATTTATTCTTAAGGTAAAAAGTATTACAAGAGAAAACTTATAAAAAAATAATAAAAGTTCCTATATGCATGCTAAAAGCTTACCAGAGGACACCCCCAACTCCAGTCTTTCAAATCCCACAACTGGGTTTGTCCCCTTGGTTACAAGTCAATTTTTAGATTAGCAACAAGAACCTCAACTTGGACAGTTCAGCTGTTTCTTTATACAGCTCAGGCCTTTGATCCCCAGTCACCAGCCAATGGCCCTCTGCTCAGGGAACAGTTTCAAAAGGCTGAGTTTTTACATAAAACTGGAGTTGTGGAATTTGCATTAACAGGGGCTCCCTGACTTAACACTTACTGTCCCAAAAGTCTATGCCTGTCTGGCACATCTCAATAGTCTTTTTAACTCCTTACATTTCCCAGGACTCTCACCTGTCACAGTAACCTCTTAAGGTTACCTTAATTTTGCATTAAGCTGCTTAGTTGACCTTGTCAGTATGTTTGAGTTCTATTTTGTTTTGTCAATAGGACATATTTTAATTTAACCCAATAGTCTCCTTTAGTTCTCTAGAACTTTCAGAGTTCATCGCTAAACAAGTGCAGAAACTGGAAAGCTTCTGCCAAGAGAGATGTAATATTGCCATTCTTAATATCTTGCATTGTCAGATTCAGGTAGCTTTCATCATAGCATAATGGGAACATTTGCAAGTAGGCCCTGCCCTTATAGCCATGCCTCCATTATCAGTGATGATAAAATAAGAAAGAGAAGAGCCACATTTACTTAGTGTTAAACTTTGATAGGGTAGCAGCTCCCATGAAAACCAGAGCTGCAAAGCACAATTTGATTCTAAAAGTTATTTCAGTGGCAGAGATTAATGCTTTTTGGAATAATGCCCAGTGAACTGCAACTTTCATGCAGTCAAGAGTTTGTCCTATTAAATCTAAAAGAATGGTTTGGCTGGTGTACAGTAGATGTTAAACTCACACTGGAAAAGTTACTTTGACTTACTGAGACATTTATCTACTGAAACTCTGGTCCACCTTCTGCTCTCTTCTACTGCACTACCATGCTTCTATTCAGGTTCTTATTTCTCTTTAGGTGCATAAGTGCCCAGTAAGTTAAGTGTCAAACCCAAAAATTGGACACAGGCCTTCTGGCTGCATAGTCCATGTTTAACCCACTAGACCAGAGTACCTCACACAGGCATATTGCAATAGATGTCCTGTTGACATATGGCACTCAAAAGTAAATGTTACTGTAACCCCTGGGCTTAAGCTGTCTCGCTGTTGCCTGCTGCTTGGAGCAGCTTCTCCCCTTTCAACTCATGGGTATGGGCCTGGGTTCTGTATCTTGGAGCCTGGTACCTCGAATATAAATGGTGCTGTTTCTTGAGAAAATGTTTACTGTCAAATAATTTACTAGCAGTGTAGTCCAATAGGCTAGGAATAAAATAATTATCACAAACCCCAAAGGAACAATATAATTACAGCAGGAACTTTTATTAAGTACAGGGAACAAAGGATAAGGGATAAGGAAAGAATAGGAGTAAATAGAATAATAAAATATCAGTACCTTAAACACTCCACCTCCTAACACTAACAATGGACCCAAACCACCCTGCTCCCTCACAGCACATGCCTAGGCAGATAGTGAGCTGAGAATCAGTTCTTTTGTGGGTGATGCAGCACTGTAATCATTGGCTGGCTTATAACTTAAAAACAAAATAAATAGATGTGGGATTTCTTACAAGGTCATCACCTCTAAAAGGGTAGTATTGTCCTAAGGCTTCCTGGTCTGGAATCAGGGACACCAGAACTGGGGGGAAGCAGGGGCTTTTTAACATGGGCATAGTTGGGGGGGCACTATGGGGAGCCCCAGAGTTCTAGACCCTCCACCTGCCCTGGGCACTCTAGCCCCCCGCCCAGGGCAAGTGGAGGGTCCAGGGCTCCCCAAAGTGGCCCGGGGTCTCTGGGTGGCTCTTATCACAGCCAGGTTCCAGTTTCTGGCCTGGGGTGGGGCCTGGGGAGAAGAGGAGGAGTGGGGTGGGGCCACTGAGTGGGGCAGGGCCTTGTGGCTCCCCCATTTTTTCCAAGGTTCTGGCACTCCTGCCTGGCATCCAATAAAAAATTAGCCTGGATCTTGGTAGCCTGACCTGGAATCATTTGTCAACCTCCTGGGTTGCTGATCTCTGCTGCAAGGACACCTTTCAATGACCCAGTAACTACCAATAGAATTCAAAATTTACCTTTGGGTGGGGGTTACATTACCCGTATAGGCTCTCACCTAGCTAGCTGATGGTTTGCTTTTTACCTCCAGATGATATTGTTCTTACCAGGAGCACAGCAGCACTATTTCTACTTTTTTTTGACCCTGCTCACATACTAAGGTGATGAAAAATAAATATTTTCAGCTTTAAAAAGGGGATATTTTTCCTGTTCATAGGACTTCTTTATTGGTTGATTTATTCCTCTCCCTGCATACTTTCTTGCTGAGTTAACTTTTGATGACTCTGCTTTCCTTCTTAAGTCACAATGAGGAGGGAGAAGGGAGAGCATGGTCTAGAATCTCTCCTACATTGAGCTACACATAGTGCGGGAGGAACAGGCTGTCTGGGAGCTAGTTACACCTCCTTGATTCTCATGATGCATCAGTGCTAGCCCCAGTCTGTCAATATAAATTAGAGAATCGTACCAGCAGCTCTAAATTATGTCATCTCACGATGGTCTTCATGGGACTATACACCATTTGTGAACTGATCTAGTGCTATTGCTCTCATTTCATCTCCATGAGGTCTGAATGTAAGATCTGAGGCCTTCTTCTTAGCCATGAGCTAAGTTGCAGAAAGTCACATACTCACATTCCATCAAAATTCCACCAAAATAGTGTAATACCAGGTTGTTAAGAAGGCACTCCTGTCCTAATAGTACCCACCATTACCGGAGAAAGAGACAGATCTTAAGATGTTTAAAGAAAACTTTGTTTGATAGCATTCTATCAGGCAAGAAACCACTTAACAATCATGATTATGCAATCTATATTTCTATTGTTTTGCCTTTATGGTCCCTACGTCTCTATTATTTGTCTGTATGGTTTCTGTCTGATTCTGTCTGTTCCATAAGTAATTTTGCAAAATTTGAATCAACTAAGGTGGCAGGATATAATTGGTTAAAGAATTGTTTTGTAATGGGCTAGGATTGGTGAAAAATATTGTTTTGTATGACTTTATTTGAAAACAATTGGTTACGGTATAGCTAAGTAGGACCCAAGTTTTTACTGTATAAACTGGGGTCCAAAAGAAAGTTCTTTGGAACCGAACTTCAGGACACAGCCTAAGCTCAGAGCTGCCAGACCTCAACATTCTGCCGACCATATCATTCAGAAGCTGGAGCCCTGGACGATCTAATCTTGACTGGCCCTCAAGAAAAGTTCGTCTGTCTTACTAGGAGTGGTGAGCATTTTATGCTTAGCATGTGTATTCTGTTTTGGTAACTGTTAATAAATAGAGGTTAAGGATATTAGTGTGTAAGGCTCTTTCACTAGTAAAAGGCCCTGCAGACCTGTAGAGTCCTGAGTCCACCAGGAACAGGTGTTAGCCCTGAGTCCACTAAGAATGGGTGTTAGCTCTGAGCCCACAGAGGGGTAAACCCCAGAGCCCAGAGAGAGGTAAAGTTGGGTCCCTTACTTCCCGAGAACCCAAGAGAGAGGGTAGAGGGGTGAGAGCTTTACATTGTGTGGATAACCCAAACTGACACCATTCTCACTTCCGCCGTCAGGGTGTCAGGGGAGCAGCTGGCGTAGGAGTAAGCTATACGCCCTCCCTTTAAAAAAAGCACAGCAGAGAGCTTCTTTACACAGTTAGCAACAGATTCTACCACTTTGCAGTGCCACATTCACCTTCCTGTTTTCAGTCTGAGACTTGTAATGAAGATTAAACTGAAATGGCAATTACATCACAAGCTTGAAGGGGGGGGGGGAGTATCAACAATGTAAACAATTTGTTCCAGTTCTTCTTTAAAGTCAGACAAGAAAAGCAGATCCTGATGTTCAAACCCAGTTCTTGGTTTTAACAAGCAGGGGAGAATTACAATGAAGGGACCTGTACATTTCAAGTCACAATACATCAAGCTGTCAGAAACAATGGAATGCTACATATCTAATGGCTTCCACTCATCATAACGCAGACAGTGCTATTATATTACTGCAGCAAATTGGCAAGAATTAGGGAGGAAATTAATGTAGAAAACCTATAAAATCTGTGTTCCAGTAAATTGTTCCATTTACTTTTAAAAATTAAATAAACGGATATTAAGAAAGTATGAAAAAAGGTGGGAACAGGTTTTTTTAAATAAGTCAATTTCCTTTTTTCCAGCACTGGAAATGTGGTGTGTGTGTGTGTGTGTGTGTGTATGCGTGTGTGTATGCGTGCGCACACTGGTGAAATCATCTGTAATACCATGAGGGACAGAGAGCAAAAAATGTTCATATTAAAGCTTGATCAGACCTGTAATTTTAAATCCAATACAAAACAGCAAATAAGTTTGATATGCAATGCTATGAATATAGATTGTTTGCAACAGATATGAAGGTCAATAAAAGCAATATTAAAATAGAAAAATTGAAAATATACACAGAAGATACAGTAGCTTTTACTCAGCTGAACAGCGTGTGTTTAAGCAGTATCTTTAGCCCTTTTTTTTTTTTGCATCTTTTTCCATACTAAATACACTGCTGTCTAACAAATAGGTAATAGTAAATAATACAGTAATAGCTTGAAATATCTAGCCTGCCTTCAGGCTCACTATAGTTACGGTAATTCCATTCAGAAATTTTTCAGCTTAGTTTTTAAGCTTCCAAAGTTAATCTAGGATGGAGCAAGCATATATGTCTCAGTATGGCCACACAGGAAATGAATGTGTGATTGTAGCACAGGTGGGCATAAAAATGCTAGCTTTAATCAAGCAAGTGTGAGTAACAATGGTAGAGAAGTACATTGTGAGCTAACTGACCCAGTACAAGCTAGATTAAAGTTAATGTAGGGCATGCCTACCTGAGTTACAATCATACCTTTATTGGCTCTGTAGATGTGCCCTTAGGTTTTAAACTCTTTGGGGTAGGAGGAGACTGTTGTTTTTTGGGCGTGGGGAGGAGCACCTAGCATAATGGGGTCCTGCTTCATGACTATGGCTGCCAGACATGACAACAATATAAATAAATAATAGTCATCATTGTCATCCAAAGAACAATGGTTCATAAATAGCCACACTTCCACTTGTTTGAATCCAGGTAATAGAAGGAATTATCCTAATGGTCAGTTGTCCAGCACTACCAACTCAAATGAGATTTTTAAAAGATTTAGGAATAAACAAAGAACTGTGATTTCATCAGGCCTTAGGAAAACCCCACATCCATCACAGTGGTGAGAGCTGAGGAACTACTTTTGTAATTTGATTCAGTTTTTGAGATAAATTATTAAACACAATTGAGACTTTAAGGGCATATTTAGATTAGAGTATATAGTCCTGTTTTAATTTGAGTTAATGGAATGCCAGTTAACTCACATACCTGTAAATAGTAGTCTAGATACTCCACAAATGGTATATATGATTGTATAGATTAGGAAAAAGTTTGGAATTAGTTAACAACTTAGCCTCTTTTCCTTATCTGAATAAACCCAAAGCCACAGCCTAGGGTAAATCACACACATTTGTGTCCTGGAGTATCTGGTTTAGCATTTAAAATCTTTTTTATTAATAATCATTTTTATTATGGTGGTGGCCAGAGGCCAGCCAACCAAGAATGGGGCCCCATTGTGCTAGGCATTGCATAAACACAGAGCAATAGATGGTCCTTGCCCGGAAAAGCTTACAGTCTACATAGACAAGGCAGGACAGAGGGTGGGGAAAGAGGTAGAACACACAGACAGAGTGAACTTTGTGATGGTAGCAAATGGCATGTTATTCCACATTTTTTGGAGTGGGTGAGGTAGGTTTAGTTAGGAGGAGATCAGCTAAATGCAAATAAAAGGGAAGGGAAAGGAAGGGGTGAGGGGCACAGTCCAGGGAGAAGAGGGACAGGTATGATGTGAAGCTGAGGTTGTGAGAAATTGGGAGGGTTGCAGCAAACAGCCAATCTACACAGGGCAGAGAAAGTCCAGTCAAAAGCGAGAAAGGTCTCTACTTTGGCTGTTTCTGCTCCTGCCACTTGGAGTTTCTTGTTGGATCTCTCTCATTTCTCCCCAAGGCATGGGGGTGGGAGAGGCACTACCTGAGTCCCTTTGCCCCCAGAGTCGGAAGGGGTCTCCCCTGTGCAGGTCTGGATCCACAGGGCTGCAAAGACGTGGCCCTGGCTGGGCACCATTTTACCTCCCCCTCCCACAGTACAACAGTCTCTGTTTTGGCTGCTTCTTGACTTACCAACTGGAGTCTTTGGTAGTTAACTGACAATCAGTTCACTCAGATTGTGATCCTGTTTCAAACTTTAACCTAAATTTACTTTGGTCTTCACACAAACATGCACCAAAATAACAAATTCAATTTTAATTCATAACTTTTGTTATTTCAGTACAATTCTGTGTGATATTTTAGATTAAGAGTGTCCTGTTTTTATTTATCCTAAATCAGCTGCAGCTGAAGAGCTTTTGACATGATAGATCTAAAAGAACAGTGAACTGCTGCCTCCTCCCCACGATCTTCAAAATAGGGGAAATAATATTTCCCTGACTCACAGGGGTCTTGTGAGGATAATTGCATTAAAGATAGTGAATCAAGAAGATACCATGGTAATGGAGCCATATAAGAACCTAAGATAGACAGACCCTTGTTCATGTGATTAAATCACAGGAAGATTCAAGACAAAAATGTAAAAGGAAGTGTTGATATTTCCCCTTAATAACTAAAGTCCCTGTTCTTAAAAATCATAGATGTTAAAAGAGCTATTCACCCATTCAATACTGACCTGGTGCATTCTGATTGGCTTAGAGAATGTAGTTTTTTTTCCCCATAAGAGTATCATAAAGTTTGAATGTGTTTATGGATCGGCTGTTTTCTGGCTTGTCAAAGATTAATCAGTGAATAACAGTCAGCTGTCCATCAATCTGATTGGCTGGCACCACAAGTCCATTTGGTATTCAAATTAGCAAGTCTTGGCCTTTTGTCGTTGTCCTTTTAGGAGGCTTGAAATTGTGTTTGTTAATTAATGATCATCCCTTGGGATACTCAAACATTTTTCCTCAGTTACGTAACCACCCAGGAAGTGTTCTGTGTGTTTTTTGTGAAATCATACCATTGTTCAGAGTAAAGAGAGCAATTCATTATACTGGAGAACACCTCAAAGGATGGTGTTTTGTGCATCACTTTTTTTAATCCATTTTGTGCATCACTTTTTTAATCCATTTTGTAGAAACAAACAAGCAAATTCATATTGGAGTGGCTAAGCCATTTTCATACATCCCTGTAACCCCAACATTCAATTCAAACATAGAAAGATCATATTCCTCATGAAATATTTTTCTCCTCCCATTTTTGGTGATTAGCTATAGAATGAAATAAAGTGCCTGATGTACCATATTAAGACAGATACTAAGTGGTTTACAAGTCTCAGTAATTAATGACTATTTTTATGACAAAGAATATAGACTACCTTCTTATAGCTATCTGAAACTCAGTATAAGCCTCTACAAGCCTCCAGGCTGCATAATTGGTGCAACAGAGCTGCAACGAGATGGAGGATATAATACAGCTCAAGTAATCCTGCCTTTAGCTGAAATGGAAGAGTGGAAGGTCCTAGCATCCAGAAATGTTGTTGTCACTTAGATTTAAAGCCAGCCAGCTATTGGTTGCTGCAGTGAACATAACATTATTTGCTTCCTTTAGTATATTTTAATTATTTCAAGTAACAACTGTATTTATGGGCATGATTTATGATAATAAATTAAACAGTTTCTATACTTTTCCTTAACTGTTAAATTTACAGTCATTTCTTGTTAGGGAGCAATTGAGTGCTATAGTCTTCCTATGAATTTCAGTTGAACCACTCTGGAAATTATTCCCATTTAAAAGTTCCTGGGACTGAAGAAATTGGTTTTACCTTCTCTGTATGGTGGTTGTTAGAAATCAAATGCTTTTTAAAGCATAATGGGGTTATAGAAGGTTTAGAGAAAGAAGGGAAAATGGAAATGCTTTATACAAAGGTGACATTTTAAGATTCAAAGTTAAAGTGAATGCTCATTATAAAGTGAGCTGATGTAATTTGGCAGATTGGGATTTACTCTTGTGTCTATTTACCACACTAGTAAAAAATAATTTCAGCACAACCATCTGTCCTTACCTCCTTTCTTAGCATTACACAGATCAGATTGGAATTTACTGATGGTGAAATCAATCATTTTGTGCTTCCTTATCACTCATAATAATTGCACATCCTTTCTCTGTATTGAGCAAGCAAGATTATTTTCTGAAAAAAAAAAAAAAAAAAAAAAAAAAAAAAAAAATAAAAAAAAAAACCCCCGACGGAAAATAAGGAATTTAAAATAGAGCAAATTGGAGGGGGCAGGGGCAAAAAACATGTAAAAAATTTTACAANCATCTAAAAATTCTTACCATTTTAAAGTTATAGGAGTGAAAGCAATGTAGATTTTGATATGCTGTCTGGGATAGGTGCCATCTTTTTGTTACATATATTCCCGGGGGGGGGGGGGGTCTCCAGGGCACTGCTGTAATACAATTATTTAAATAATAATAAGCAGTCTGCTACAGGCAAGTGAAGATCAGTATAACCCCTTGTACACTGTGCATCCCAGAGATTGTCCTCATGTCCAAAATGCCCAGATTCCTTAGACTATGACTATTGGTCTGACTGAACCCCAGACTTTGACTGCAACAGGAAAATCCTATTTTGTTTGCACAGGAACATACCCCATACTAGCAAATCACATGCTTTCCCCTTGGTCCCCTAATAAAATGTCATCCCCAATACAAAGGGTGGCTTTGTGCCTAAAGCACAGGATGGAGATAAAGTAGTTGAGATTTCTGTTCCTGACACTGTCACTGCCTCATAGCATATGTGCTTGGGATTAATAGCTGACTGGGCCTCTCAATTGCTGATGAAACAGATGTCAGTAGCCTGTAGCCTAAGCACTACAGGGACTGGAACCCAGCCCTCACAGCAAAGGAGAGTCACTCACTGAACCTCTCTTGGTTCTGCATCAATCAGCCATGGACTCCAAGGGCTGTTTTTAATTCCTGCATTTATAACCTTTCCTCCTCTTGCACTCTGATTGGAGGGTGACTAGGGTTACATCTACACTAGCATCTGTGCACATGTCCATGCAAGTGGTTGTGCCATAAGCCCCCAATAGTCCACACTTAAACCCCAGAAGCATGTGTCTGAAGGTGAGTAACTAGAATGCCGGAGGAGTGTGGTTAAGTACACACCACCTGTGTGCCTGGATCCCATACCCGTGTGCAGCGTGGATGGGGTAAGGGTGTGCACCAGGTCTTGAGTTTCAATAGACTACCACTTCCGTTCTCTCAATGCACTGAACCCTTTTCTTCTGGACCCTTAACTAATCTATAAAGGTTCCTGTCCCACCGTTTTCACTGGTAGTAGCAAGCTGAGCTCACCACATCCAAACAGTACACTCTTTAGATCAATACAGGTGAAAATGGATCCTGCTCTTAGAGCAGCTGCCTGGCCCGCCAACTATGCCCAGGTGCTTATCACTGTGTGGTCAGAGTTCACCATCCTCCATGACTTCTCCCGGGACGGCAGGAATGTTCATGTGTACTGGGAAATTTCACTGAGGCTGGAGCAGGAGGGCAGCAAGCAGATAGTTGAAGCTCCTTACAGAAAGGCCAAAGACTAGAACCATCGCTTTGGGAAGGCTCGTCATACATGCCTCTTTTATGGGTAGTGGGTGCTGTCAAAGGCTCCCAGTACGGAGCATGAAGTGGCTTACAATTCCCTCCTCAACCTAGCCAGCCTCATTGTCTGATGTGATGCTTATGAGCGAGGAGGCAGTAGGGACCCTGGAGGAAGCCCCGAAAAAGGAGGAGCATGTGATTGTGCTCCTCTACCTGGAGGAGCTGGTTGAGGAAGCTACCCAACAAACTGAAGGAGGGCCTCAAGCCATAGAAGGAATCAGAGCCTGAGACTATAAGTTACAATGGACCCTCTTCCTTCCCACCAATATCTCCTCTTGCTGTGGTGCTAAATTCCTGATTTTAAGAACCAGACATTTGAAGCACTGTGCACTGATATTTCCTCCCTAGACAATCTGCCATGCATTGCCATGCCTGTCTAAATTTGAACTGCAATGCTGAAGCCACAGCAATAAAAAGCAGGAGCAGAGCCAGATCATCATTCCTCCGCTCCACGTCTTCCATCCATTTAGCAAGCAACACCAGTGAGAAGTGATGATCAGCAACTGCCATCAGCAAATGTGTGATGGTGGGGGACAGTGCCAACACAGCAAAGCGGTTGCTAGAGTTTCTCCCTGTGATGCACAGATCTCTGGGCTACCACCCCTGAAATGGTAGCTTTAATATAGCATAACACCTGCACTTTGGATGTGGGTATATGCATGTACACAGCATTATATCTGTGTCCAGCACAGAATAATGTGGACACTCAGCATGGGTATGGGGAGCATGCACAAGCATGTACATGATGCAGTACTCAAGTTTGCACATCAGAGTAGACCTAGCTTAGGGTATGACCTGCCAGATTGACTGCTCTCACTGAAAGCTTTCTATACAGCTTCAGAAACAGCTACTGAGCATGCCTGTTAACTGCCACACTTATTTCTGGCAGTTTTTCAACCTGTTTAGCTGAGTTGCCTTGCAAGACACAGAGTATTCCAGCTAAAATCCATGTTTTCTCCTCCTCATTGCTTCTCTCCCCTTCTTCAGGAGAAACAGTCAAATGCTGCAGTATAAAGCATGTGGCTTACACAAGCATTTGGCCTGGGACAGCAGGAATCAAGGTGCTTCCCAGCTTTTGTAGAGGTTTGTATCTGACTGCCTTCCCCCAAATGGCACAGGCTAAGCACGCATGGTCCCCAAGGAAGGCAGAAGCTGACTGCCTCTCTTTTGTATTGCTCAGTCTGCCTTCATGAGCTACTCACACTGCTGAAGAACTACTAAGCATTATGCAGAGAGCCAAAGATAATACAGAATATTTGCTGGAAAAACTGGTTTATCGGCACTTACATTAAGTCAATTTTACCAAATATCTGTTTTAATACACCTCTACCTGGATATAACGCTAGGGTTACCATATTTAGTGCCTCCGAAAGGAGGACACTCCACGGGGCCCCGGCCCCACCCCCAGCCCCGCCC